>NC_090260.1:49555720-49579682 GCF_037325665.1 Littorina saxatilis
GAGGCGCAGCTAAATTTCCCCTGTGTTCCCTGCCAACGCGCGATTTAGAGCCATTTTGAAAAAAATATTAAAAATCAACAACACAAGATAACCTTACATACCTTATGTTTTTGCAAAGTTTGAAACTTACTCTTTTAGAAAATATATGAAACATTTGAAAGTACATACCTTTTGTTGTCTTCATATCCACGCAAAATATCCAATTTGAAGCAAAACAAAAAAACTTTCTACGTCATGGGTTCATCATACACAATGTCATGATCGACACTTGCATTGCCCGAATCATCACCCAAATGATCGTCCATTGGCACAAAATCGTCACCAGAATCTAAAATATCATCTCCACTATCATCATCACTGAGGTCAAGATCAGAACCGTACTGAATAACACGTTCTAGCACTCTTTTCAAGTTACTACGTCTCAGCAGAACGATCCGCCATCTTGGAAAAGTCAAAACACGTGGGTCGCACACCGTCAACAAAATTTTTATTAATCCCAACAATTTAAGGGAAGGAACTGTTTACAGTGAATGGTACCACTGTAGACAGATAGAAGTTCATTGCAGGGGTTGTTTCCCTTGGTCAGCAGGACCGTTTACACCGTTAAAAATTCGTGATATCCGTCGGAACTCAAGTGCCGGCACGCAGCCAACGCTAAACACAGATGTCGGAATTCCAGTTCCGACGCGCCTCGAATGAAATGCCAAAGCAGCACCGCCCTGATATGGCCCTTCGTGGTCGATTAACGAGTTCGAAAGCGAAATGGCTTTTTGAGGCGTTTTGGCGTAAAATGTCATAGCAGACCAAATATCCCAGCTATTCCATTGGCCGAAAGCGAACGGTTTGACTAAACACTAAGCGACCGCACCCCAGACGAACCTAGCCGTGTGTTTTATTTCTCTGACTTAAAACTCGGTACAAAGTATGACAAGAACATTTGCTGATTCAAATCAGCAGGTTCCCAGACGTTCCTTCATGTAATTTTTAGGTGAATGGTCAAAGTGGTTTTTTCAAAAAACAGTCATGGCAGGGTGTTTGTGTGTGACACTTGTCCGAGTGCTAGCGTGAAATACTGAAATGGTTAAATAACGCAAGTCATTTGAAGGAAAGAATCTTGTTTTGTTCCCGATCAATATTATGCAAGCGAGGGTTTTGTTTATGGTAAATATGTTCTGAAATGGACTACATGTATATATATATTATGCACACACTCAGTCATCTTGCACAACAATGCAACACATGGATAGGATTAATGGAATGACATGTATTTGTCAACAACGAATCATGGGATAGAAAACTACAAAATGTGAAAGAAAGTACATTTAAACAATAAATGTAATACTGATTGTTAAACAAATGTAACATCGTTAATTGAACACCATTGTGATAATAGCACCAGTAACAAGATATTGGCAAGTGCAATGATGGTAGTGTGAACAGGCAAAGTAGAACTTAGTTATTGTTCACAACTTGCTATTGCGTCGTCTGCTACCTTTCTTTGTTTACCGTTTCGGCTAGTAGGTTAGCTCCCCTGATTCACCAAGACCGACCTCTTTAGAGGCTGACCCAATTACCCAGTCTCATTGGTCCAGCGAGCATGCATAGCTGACTTTTGAATCGGTGTAGGGATTTTAAGATGACCATTTGCAACATAATCTTGTAGACTCTTTGTGTAGGCAAATTGCATTTTGAATTAGGGAATTGTTTAAAAGGTATGCTGTAGGCAAGTTTTTCTAAGCAACTTATTGTGTAAGTTGAGTTTTCAGCGTGTGGTCAGCGCACTACTTTTATCGCCCTATCATCTTAGCTGCAGTCAGTCCGGTACTGCTCTAAAACTGTCCATTTACGCACTGTGCCATCTTGAACCAGTGACCACATTTTTATCTTCTGGCTGCGTTTCATCAGTTTGATCTGATTCCCGGACCGGTATGTCTCTATTGTTGTATCTTTATTGTTGTGGAAAGTTGCTTTGTGTATGCGATGATTTTTTTATGTTCCTTATTTTGGTTTAGGATACTTATTTGGAAGAATTAAGATTTCTTCACAAACACTTGTTTGATTTAGTCTTGTGATCAGTGCGCGGGTCTGATCAGTGCCAGAACCTGTTATTACTCTTTCGAGTCTAACTAATTTTGTTTAGATCAACTCTAACTGCTGATGTACCCCCCGCGGGTTAGGGGGAGTCCCATATTGGTTGGGACGAGAAAGAATTTACCCGATGCTACCCAGCATGTCGTAAGAGGCGACTAATGGTTCTGTTTCTCAATTTACCCTTGTTAAGTGTTTCTTGTATAGAATATAGTCAATGTTTGTAAAGATTTTAGTCAAGCAGTATGTAAGAAATGTTTAGTCCTTTGTACTGGAAACTTGCATTCTCCCAGTAGCCCCTGGAGCAATGTTTTGATTAGTGCTTTTGTGAACAAGAAACAATTAACAAGTGGCTCTATCCCATCTCCCCCCTTTCCCCTATCCTATCTCCCCCCTTTCCCCGTCGCGATATAACCTTGAATGGTTGAAAACGACGTTAAACACCAAATCAAGAAAGAAAGAAAGAACTGCTGATGTTAATCATGGGGTATTTTCCTGTAACTTTTGGAAGGGACGTTGCTGTTATCAGTCTTTGTAGAGCTTTGATTGTTTCTAGAATTGGTTCGATTCAAAGTGGCCGCTCTCAAAGCGTGGGTTTCCAAACTAGGTCAAACCCGTCAGTCAGCGCTGTAGATCTATGTTTAGCTAGAGATATGGAGTCTCCTCCCGTATAAGGAAGTTTTACATCACTTCCGGTATTCAAGAGTAAACAAGGGAACCCCTTCTTCTCGGAGTTGGCCCGTTTGTTTTGAGACTTCAGTTTTGGGTTTTCTTTTGTAATTATAATTGTTTTTATCCGTTTTCTGTTTTGTGTTACAGCTGATTCTTGTAGGTTACTTTAGGGAATTTCCGGCACTGATTTAGATGAAAGTTTACTTAGATTTGTGTGGATTGTTTTGACTTGATTTATTGATGCATTGTTTTTGCAAACAAATTATAGTATGTCGTATATAATGTATAATATAATCGTGTAACTATTTTTGATGCTTTTTGATAAAACTATGTTTATTGATTATATCTTTCTGTCAGGTTAGATTCTTTTTCTAGATTCGTTTACTTAGTTTATTTTTGTGTGGATTAGTGACCTCAGGTCTTTGGATTTTCAGTATGTGATGCCTACCGGTACCAGCTGAGGCAAGGCCACCCATGGCCGCCTGTTTATTGTTTTTTCTGCCCTGAGGTTTGTTTACCTGCAAATTCGCAACATTACGGTTACTTTGTCTTGTTAATCTGTCAGCTTAATTTTGTTGATTGTGGAAGGACAGTTGTGCCTGTGTTGTTATAATATGTCTGTAAATACTTAATTGTGTGTGTGATTACAAACCTAAATCACATACGTCTGATTGAAAGTGATGATTTCATAAGAGAATTTACGCACCAGATTGGGCGGAAGGTGTGTCTAATGGGATTGTTTGTCGAGGTTAACAATATTAGACGGATGTTCATGAGGTGTTTTCCTTCCTTGTGATCTCTCTGTATATAGTTATGTCTCTGTATATAGTTATGTCTCTGTATATAGTTATGTCTCTGTATATAGTTATGTCTCTGTATATAGTTATGTCTCTGTATATAGTTATGACTATTTCGTTTTGGATGATTGCGATTCATCACATGTTGATGTTTCTGCAACTATTTGTGTGTTCCCTGTCCTTATGACAGCCATGACAAATACTTTTCTATCGATTTTTATACTTTGATCTTGTACATTTTCTTATGTTGTTTTATACTGGCATGTTCCAGGTGTGAGGTGTGAGGTGATGACATCATGAATAAACCGATGCACACTATACACAAGATGTTCGAGTGTTCCTTCTCCTTGTTACAGTAGTATTGTAATTACATTTATTTGTCAACAACAAATCAAGAGATAGAAAATTCAAAACGGGAAAGAAATGTTTATGTTAACAAAATCCTGAAATCAATTTTAAGTAAGATATTGCCGTCAACATGGAAAAATTGCGCGAGTGTCAATTGGTATGTACAGTAAAACTGAACGTTTCATTGGACATTAGCGCAATGTTTCCATGCCGACGACGATATGTAGATTGTTTTATGTCACACTCACAGCTTAAAAATAGTTTGGATTGACCGAGAAATGTTTGAGTTATGAAATAACTATATTTATTTGTCAACAACAAATGACGAGATAGAAAAATAAACAAGTCGCGTAAGGCGAAAATAGAATATTTAGTCAAGTAGCTGTCGAACTCACAGAATGAAACTGAACGCAATGCCATTTTTCAGCAAGACCGTATACTCGTAGCATCGTCAGTCCACCGCTCATGGCAAAGGCAGTGAAATTGACAAGAAGAGCGGGGTAGTAGTTGCGCTAAGAAGGATAGCACGCTTTTCTGTACCTCTCTTTGTTTTAACTTTCTGAGCGTGTTTTTAATCCAAACATATCATATCTATATGTTTTTGGAATCAGGAACCGACAAGGAATAAGATGAAAGTGTTTTTAAATTGATTTGGACAATTTAATTTTGATAATAATTTTTATATATTTAATTTTCAGAGCTTGTTTTTAATCCGAATATAACATATTTATATTTTTTTGGAATCAGCAAATGATGGAAAATAAGATAAACGTAAATTTGGATAGTTTTATAAATTTTTATTTTTTTTTTACAATTTTCAGATTTTTAATAACCAAAGTCATTAATTAATTTGTAAGCAACCAAGTTGAAATGCAATACCGAAGTCCGGGCTTCGTCGAAGATTACTTGACCAAAATTTCAACCAATTTGGTTGAAAAATGAGGGCGTGACAGTGCCGCCTCAACTTTCACGAAAAGCCGGATATGACGTCATCAAAGACATTTATCAAAAAAATGAAAAAAACGTTCGGGGATTTCATACCCAGGAACTCTCATGTCAAATTTCATAAAGATCGGTCCAGTAGTTTAGTCTGAATCGCTCTACACACACACACAGACACACACACACACACGCACACACACACACACACACACACGCACGCACATACACCACGACCCTCGTCTCGATTCCCCCTCGATGTTAAAATATTTAGTCAAAACTTGACTAAATATAAAAATGGGAAAGAAAATGTGTTATGTTACATAGCTTAAAAATAGTTTGGATTGATCGAGAAATGTTTGAGTTAGAAAAATAGCAACTGCTTGGATTGTAAAAAGAAGTCTAGAAAATGGAGTTTTGGTGCATTAGTGAAAAACATAATTGGCATAATTATACATTGTTAATGTTAATTGAACATGATTCAGATATCATCAGCAACATGATTCAGATATCATCAGCAGCAAGTTATTGGCAAGTGAAACTGTAAACAAATGTTAAAGACAGTGGGTTTGAGAAACAGTAAAATATAGTTTGATACATGTAGTAATGATTGTTACGCATGCTGACGTTGTTAATCAACGTGGAAAAATTGCGTTAGTGTCAATTGGTACAGTAAAGGTAAACGTTTCACTGGACATTAGCGCAATTTTTCCATTGATGTGAACTCCATTATTACTGTCACATCTGTTTTACAAATTACACCCATAATCCAAACCAACGCGCAAACACACACACACACACCACAACTACACACATTATGTACTCGTTACCATTAGCCAACGCTCGTCACAACACTGATAGACTACGAAGCAATGTCTTCGATCATCTCTGCGCTGAGTCGGTCACACTTTTGCTCACCCCTGCCAACAATCTCAAACGTATCCTTTTTTTTCAATCACTACAAAATTATCATACAGCTTTTTATGTCTCACTAAATTATAAATCAGATGTATGTGGTTGTTTGTTGCCTTGAATGCCCCAAGGGGCAAAAATGAGTGTTTCTTCCATACTAATTAGCCTCATTTGCCTAAACCATATAGGAGTTATCCGTCCTTAGAGAGTTAAAAAAAAATTATATAAATCCCATGCTAATTTCAAATACAGCGTTTTGCTATTCACTTCAATATAATAGTAAATAACAATCAAGAAATAACGAAGTCTTTAAATCACAATTTCCCAGATATTTACACTTTTCATTTTGTTTCAATTCACACCACAAAACATACACTTCGCCTTTTGCTATTCAGTCTCAAGTCTAAATAATAATAGTATAAAAGTAATATTTGTGGTGCCCTACAGCATTTCTAGCACAGTTATTAAGAATCTTAAAGAGTCTTGCCGAAGTTTGGCGGCTAACTAATTGTATCATTTCACAATCACACAACACAATGTCTCTGGCACATTCATTCAAAATCCTACGATTTGTCACAAAAGCGGTTGCAAGCTGTCTCGATAGATTCCGACGTTCTAGCTTCAGTGTACCAGATGATACACTGTAATATAAATGGCCACTTTGTTTGGCTCTGGCAGATGACAAAATGCTAGAACTTTCTTCCATTCATTTCTACAGAATTGTCATACATTTTTTCATGGTGTTGGAAATGTGATGCCAAGTACTCTCGAAAAGTTTAAACAAATTTAATAGCCTTTTTGGCCAATTTGCTTTCAAAAAAATTCTTAGCAACATAACTGTGACATGTGATACATGTCCAAACTGGCCTCAACGAAAAATGCACGTATCTTCTGGTCACTGGCATCACTGTGAAATCATTTACGGAATATCATGAGAAGCGATTGCAAAAAAATAAAATAAAAAATCTGGCTGTAATTTCCAGTCACAATCAGTGATTTAGCTTTGCTACCTTTCTGTCTTTATCCTGAATTTACATGGGCAGGAAATAATAACAGTGCTCATCTGGTAGTTTCATGTCTACTGTGTACTGAATGCAACAGCATTAGATATGACTTTAGTTTTGTCAACGAACAAGATGTGTCTACATTCTATTTTCTTCCATATTCTTAACTCTCACTGAAAATTGACAAATAAAAACAAGCACAAATATAAAATGAATGTCAAAATAATCTGGGGAGACATTTTGAACACCTAAAACTTATCTCGGAAAGACAAAAAAAACTGCGTTGCGATCAAAAATATTGCGTGGCCCACATGGGGGTCGAACCCATGACCTCCGCGTTATCGGGGACACCCCGAAGCGTCCCGGTACCAAAGCGTCCCGGTACCAAAGCGTCCCGGTACCGAAGCGGCCCGGTACCAAAGCGTCCCGGTACCAAAGCGTCCCGGTACCAAAGCGTCCCGGTACCGAAGCGTCCCGGTACCAAAGCGTCCCGGTACCAAAGCGTCCCGGTACCGAAGCGTCCCACTGTAACGCGTCACAGGACTTAGACTTTTTGTTTTTTAAACCTTGACCAAGGGCGGATCAATTCACTTTGGAGGGGGGGGGGTTACAAAATGACTGCAAAGATACAAGTTGACGGCGCCGAAGGCGCCTAATCCTCTAAGGGGATCCGGGGGCATGCCCCCCGGAAAATTTTTTATTCAAAGAAGCAAAATAGAGCTATCTGGTGCATCCTGAGCCAATAAATTACCTCTTTTTTGGGGGGTGGGGGGTGGGGGGGGGGTTACGTAACCCGTGTAACCCCCCCAGATCCGCCCTTGTTGACCTTGATTTGACCTTGATTTGACATTGACTTCACTGATTTTTTTAATTTTGCACAGACCTTGATTTGCTTTCGGTAAAAAAAAAAATCACTTTTTGTCCAACTTTTCTCCAACTTTACTTTAGATCTGTACTCACAACACACCAATTTGGAAATACTGTACCCGTGTGGACAAGTTCGGGGGAAAAGTCCGTAGGCTTCCGTTCACAAGAGGGATATGTCTGTTATCACACACGCTTTCTGGCTTCACTAAGCGTGAGCGTCGGAAAAAGTCTTTTCAGTTCTACCTCCGACTTTTAAATTGTATCATTTGGGTTAATTTGGGTTTGTTTGGGTTCATTTGGGTAATAAAGAACGCTCGCGCTGGACCCGAGTACTCTTCAGACTGGCTCGCTCCCCCAGTATGAAAGTTTTTGTCTTGTGCACGTTTAAGACCAAGTGATTGCTCTGTGTGAGTTACAGGCATTCCCTTTGCTATATAATACATTGGCATGCGAGCCGAGGATGTGCGTGGTGACTGGTACCGGGACGCTTCGGCACCTGGACGCTTCGGTACCGGGACGCTTCGTGCCCTACTGCGCGTGAGCGTCCCGAAGCGTCCCGGTACCAAAGCGTCCCGGTACCCCTGTGACGCGTTATAGTGGGACGCTTCGGTACCGGGACGCTTCGGCACCGGGAAGCTTCGGTACCGGGACGCTTCGGTACCGGGACGCTTCGTGATGTACCCGCGTTATCAGCACGGCGCTCTAACCAGAGATATGTATGCTCTAACCAACTGAGCTAATGGGCCAAGGGAAAGAACCGTTGTGTGCCCTATCGCATGGCGTTGAAGCGAGTTACTTCCCTTACACCTTCAATGCTTCCACCGGAAGCAAATGGTTTGCGATTGATGTCGCTCTAGATGTCTTGATGTTTTTTGTTATATTTTTAACGTGTGAGATCTGAGATAGTTTTTTTTTGTATTATATAACCTATTATAGTGTAATTTTGCATCATGCTGTAACAGTTTCAAGAAAGAATGGAAAAAAAATTGAAAAACATTGCTGCAAACAACTAAGTTTGCCGAAAATTAGTTCCGGAATGTCACCGTTCACACAGGCAAATGCCTCCGCATAACCCAGACCTCTGGGTCTGGGAATAATGTTGTGAAGATACTGGATATATACAAAATATTACACGTACATGCTTTAGTTTGAGGCCCCGCAAGGTAGTGCAAGGTCGCGTGCGGTCGCGCAGTCTTTAGTCAGACCCAAAGCGAACGTCAGTTGCCACTTGCTTCCAGCTTTGGATCGGTGCAAAAGTCAAATCTGCTCAGTGTTGCATCGACTGGTGGATCATACAACTGGCTCTACAGGTAAATCCCATTTATCAGTCTGTAAAACTTTCTTAAAGTGTTCCTAACCTTGCTGTATTCTGCCACAGGGGTTATACTATAGAGATAGAGAATTTGCAACATTATTCGCCACGTTTCTCAGTCTCTCCCCGAGAGAAAGGGAGAATGTACGTTCTGGCTCACCGATTCCGACAGACCCTAAATATTAACGCAAAATAGGCTTCTGGACTAAACTTTTACTAAAATGAAACATGCGACAAAATCAGAAAAATACTGCATAAATCCATACAAAAAAAATACAGTAAAGTAAGGTTGTTTTGAACCAATGCCGGGTCTGTCGGAATCAGTAACCCAGAACGTACATTCTCCCTTTCTCTTATACAACATTCTTAAGCTCAATACGCTCTCTCATTTACAAACTTTACTTCATATGTTCTTTCACTGTTAGAATTATATCTGATACATGCAATGTGACTGTCTAAACGAATAGTTAACTCTTTACAAGTGATTCTATTTTTACTTTTTCTTCCCGTCCTATTTGAATCCCCTTTTTTAAAAACTGCTTTTTCAGATCTTCTATATCGAGTGGCTTGTTATATTCAGCTCGTGTTTTTGTTTGAATACTTGCTTTCTTACTTTTGTAGTCATCAAAGTCTGTTTGTATCTGTTTGAATTCTTCGTCAGAAACTTTTGAATCTTCAAGTGCTTTACTGATAGACAGTTTTAGGCTAGACAATTTTGATGATGCAAGAGTGGAAATGGATTCGTGTTTTTCAAGCTTTTTCACAATTTTTTTCATTATAGCTGATGCTATAAATGATAAACCACCAACTGCTGCTGCGACACCACCTAGGATTAGAGAAACTGGAGTCCCTACTCCGGTAGCTAACAGAATTGTTCCCGTTACACCTGCAGCTGATGCAAGGATAGTAGAACCAGTGCTGGCATTAGAAAGGCTGTTGTAAGTTGTTGAGTACTTACGTCTAGCGCGAGAATATTTTTCTAATTCATCTTCTAGTTGTTTTTGTATATTACTAATGTGTGCCAGTCTGAATTGTTGACTTTCTGCTGCACTTTCATCAATATTAGGATAAAGCTTCACACTGCTAGTCATCTTTTTAATGCAAAATATAAAATATTTATCTTAATTCTCACTGGCCAGTGTTTCTGCTAAGCTTTGAAGCTGTTCATTGCTTAACACCTTATCTGTATAGTAGAAAGCAATCAAATCAAGATAAGTAAGATTAATACTTCTTATTTCTGTTAAATTATTTATATCTGCGTTAACAACAACATTTTGGTTTGACGTCTGTTTTTTTATTGTGTTAGAATCCTTTTGAACAGCAATAAATACTCTGACTTCTTCAACATTTAATGGTCTCCAGTTGAGATTTATTCCTCTCATTAGAACAGTGTTTGTGGTTTCTTCCCTTTTCCTGACAACTATATCAAATATCATAGTTGCATTCTGCCCTATTGGAAGCTTGGGTATAAAATCGACAATGGTGTCAGCGTCCTTTTCAACACTTTGTTTTCTGTGAATGAGATAGTTGTTCTTATGGAAAGGTTTAACTGCAACTTCTCCCCTGCTGTTAATCGCAGGAACAAGGCTAACAATTAGTGGTTTAGCATTGATTGACTTACGGAATGTGTCGTCTTTTCCAACAAGAGTGTATGGACTCACAAATTCAAACTTCATTTCCCAGTCAATCTTTTTTATAACAGGACTAAGTACCCATTTTTTATTCTGATGTTTCCACATGTAGTATATGTCATCGACAATTGGATCAGGTACATTAACATCACGGATTTGGCCTAGTTTGAGAAATCTTGGTTTCTTTTCATCGTCGATTTCCTTTCTCTTGTAATGACCAGTGTCTGTAAACTCGAATGCATACACTGCACCAACTTCAGCATTGCTCTCAAAGTCGATAGCGTCTGCTAAATCTTTCAACTCTATAGTTGAACATGCAACAGGATAAGCTATTGTAGGTCCACTCGACATTTTAATACTCAATATTTTATGGAACTATTTCCAATGTAATGTTAAACAAACAATCAACTGGTTGTCCACTTTGATTTTTCAGATCAATGTGTAGGAATTCATGACACCCTTCCTCCAAGTCCTTGAACTGAAGTGTCTTAAATGTTGGCACGTGCATTTTACAAAAAGAGGCATCACTCGGTGGAAGAATCCTAAGCAGATCAGAACGCTGATCATTAAACAGATTATAGGATGTGTTAAGCTCTCTCATGTGAACAAACAGTACACTGTTAACATCCATGTCAATGGGACGTGTTCCCTTGTATAAATTTGTAATTCCAAGCATATCAAGGAGTTTGGTTGGAAACTCAACGTTTACTTCTCTAGTTTTGGGCATAGTAAGAGTAGCAATGAGACTTGCATGATTTAAACTCGCTGTAATACCTACTGGAGCAAACAATTCTTTCTCTAAAGTGCAGAAGTCATAGTAACCATCTTCTACAGAATGTGTTTTACCATTAATTCTAACCCAGTTGTTAGCCTTTTTTTTACTGATATTATACCAAGTAACCTTGTACATAATTTCATGCAGTGCAACTTTCATTCCTCCATTTTGATTGTTGATAGGGTTTGCAAGTTTAACTGGCACACTAGTCTTCACATTTGTTAGTGTGATAAACATTTTTTATTCAACAACAAAAATGATTCAGTATAAATTCAACAAAGACGTTAAATACAAAACTGGACCATATTACAATCCAAAGACTATTTCTTTCCATGAGTTGGACTTTGCTGTAACAGAAACACAATCCATTCGCGTTAAAGTGCCTGACCCATTCCATTCTTACCTAAATCCCCCAATCAAAAATGATAGTGTTCCAAAGATGTGGAACTCTCACCCAATGCAGTTCTATCAGAATCAGTTAAACTTTGCAATATTCTGTGCAACCACGGGATGTGGAGTGTCCTATGCAGACCACATGAATAATTCAAACTTACTGACAAAGTGTGTGTACACATTTCACGTTTACTATCAGTGCAGGAGAATCTTGTCTGAACTTCAGGCACCAATGCCGCATGAAAAGAGCTGGAACCCATTCAACAATAGGATAAACATGAAAGTGTATGAGCGTCTCTGCAATGAATTCAATATAGATTTTAAGACCGACTTTAGGCAAAAGCAAGACAAAAACCATGGCATGGGAACACTATATTTATGGGGTGTCCACAGGAGGTATAATTTTGATTACTGGCCAGGTCATACATCTTTTTCTTCAAATGTGCAGGTACAGTTAGGATCAATAGAACAAGAGCACCACAATGCATGGACTACTTTTATATTAGACACCGGCAAAGGTTTCACTGGATCAGGTGTTGAAAGGATCAATGAATCTATCCGAACATATGCGTGGTGCTTGCTAGGCTCGCAGGCACAGACACGATCAAACATAATGAGAACAAGCACAGGGTTTGGTGCACAGAAACAGTTGTTATCAAATTTAGAAGATGTCATAAACTCTGCAGTTGATCTGCCTTCCAGCATTAAAAGGTATCAAGACTCTCTCCGTTATGCAAGATCAAAAGTTGACTTTGCTGTTGGTAACGGCCTTTACATGTTACCTTCTGATCTCCAGCTGCAGATTGGAACAATAACAAATTATAACAATGAAATCATTATTGCTAGTGACACCCAGCCGCTTGGAAAGGGTGAAGAACTGAATTCAGAAATCAGAACGATGCTACAGCCATATCACAATGAACAGAAACAAAGCGTGACAAGTGAAGATCGGGCTGCAGGTGAAGATCATTCTGTCACTAGGGATGATCAAGCTGTTAGTATTAGTGATGATCATGAATCGCAGAAGACTGCTCTAGTAATTGGTGGAGTGGGTGTAGGCTTACTTTTGCTTTATTCTCGTTAGCAGAACACCTGCAATTAAAACTATTAGAGTCCAGAGATGTTCAGCCATGAAACCAACAACTTTACCTGCAAAAGATAACAGCCAGCTAACAATTGAACCAATGATTCCTGGAAGTGCATCCAAAGCTTTTGCTGCTAGTTTCTTTAATAGTTCTGCAATGTGTTTGAGTTGTTTCTTTACCCATCCCGGATCAGATGGAGATGAAGGTGAAGGTGGAGGTGGTGGTGTGACAGTGCCACCTGTGAGTGTTAACACTAATGTGCTTATTGCAAATCCTAACGCAGTTAGTATACTAGCTATTGTGATTCCCTGCTCTCTGAAAAGCGTTCTAATTCTTTCAGCAAGAGTTGTGTCTTCGTAAAGGATTCTTTGAATTGTATTTTTTATTCTGCTGACCTGTGTTCTCAGTTGTTCTCTATTGTTACTTAGAACTTCTAACCTTATGGCTTTCTCCTCCTGCAAATCTTTTAAACGCTTAGAAATTCTGTTTTTTACTTCTTGTTCTAGGTTCAAATCATCAGCATCAGCAAGTTTTTGTTTCTCTTTGTTTATATCTTCATCCAGCTGACCTAGTTTTGACAGATTATTTGCTATTTCACCTCTGATGGTTTGTAGTGATTGATTAAGGGCTTCTATTTCTCTCATAGGTAATAGTTCATGTGGAGTCTTCAGTGAAGTTTCCTCAGAAAAAGAAGTCTCTATCTCTTGTATAAGTTGATCAGCCTCATCTGCAAGTTTATTAAGATCTTGCAATGGAACAGATTCTATTTGAGTAGCAGTTGGTAGTCCTAGTTCTGCTTGTTGAAGTAAGGAAACAACATGGGAAGGTGATGACCGTATGCTAGGCACAATATCTAATTGCCTAAGTCGATTAGCAGTAAGTTTTTGTTTTAGTGAAACTTTTGATAGAAACTTAGCAGGATTAGATTTATATGTAAGTTGGACTTTTTCTCCTTTATCGCTAGTTGTATATAAATGATTTGCTTCCATTTTGAACTGGTTTGGATCTAAAACATCAGGTTCTTCTCCTAAACTTTTGTAGAAATCTCTAACTTTACCTTCCAGAAGTTCATGTCGTGCCACCTCATAATGCAGTGAATGATGGTAGGGAACCAAAGGGATTGCTTCGCTCATGTCGTCCGCTGGCTCAAATAAATCTTCAAATCCACCTTCTGCCATTTGTAACTTATTTTTTATTTTGAAAATAAAAAAAGATGGCACAATCGTTCGGTTCTGTTCTTGATCCTTACAGAAGGCTGAAAGAACCTCTCGGGGTAAAAGGAATAAGGCAAACAGTTATAGTCACAAATAATCCTTCTACTATTGATCAGAATGAAATACTTACTGTTAGGTTTCCTAATCTAGGTAAGAACGATGTTATTGTACCAGGCACTGTAAGACTATCATTCAAATTAGAATTAGAATCTGGCTCAGATGAAAATAGGACTTTGGCTTATAATGTAGGAAGAGCAATTGTGAGGAAGATTACTGTCAAACTGGAAGGGCGGGAAGTGATGTCATTGAATAATGCAGATGTATTTTTAGTTTATGCAGATAATTGGTTAACTGACAATGAAAAGAAAAACAGAGTGTTTCAAGGGATTCAGTCAGACAATGGGATAAAAGTTAGAATAGGAGCCGGAGATAAAGCTGACAACAAAAAAGATAACGCTGTCAATGTTGCTTTTGGAAACAAATTTTGTATTCCACTTGACTTTGAACTCATAAATTCACATCCTCCCTTCTATCAAGGAGCATTGCGTGACAGGCTGTCATACGACCTGACTTTCAATAGTTATGATCGTGTTATGCTTTCACAAGACCCGGAAGCAAAGTATAAGGTGTCTGGAATTTCTTTAGAGTTTGATGTTGTAAACCATCCTGAACTGGCTAGACTTATAGAAAATCAGTACAGTTCTAAGCTGCCTATCTATTATGAAAGAGTGTTGAATCACAGTACACTTTCAAAAAGCCAGGCTGATCCAATCTGGAACATTAACTTGAATACACCAGCTAGGTCAATGAAGGGAATACTTATGTTGTTTGAGGAACCAAAAGATTCATATGAAAGGCAAATAGAAAAGTTTTACAATCCACTAATCAATAGAGTATATTGCACAATTGAAGGGCAGCCAAACCAAATATTTGCATCTGGCATGCTGCCATACCAACACTATGATGAAGCAAGAAAGTACTTTACTGGAGGAAGATTGAAAGACCCAACATCTGATCTTGTGGCTAAAGATCTACATTTACACGGTGTTGGCGTAGAAGATTTCTTGACAAATAAATATGCGTTATGGCTGGATCTCAGAACAACTGACGACAACAAACTGCATGGAAGTGGAAGGCGAATTGAAAACGGATCAGAAGGAATCACAATACAAATTGAAAAGGAAGTAGGGAGTAGTAGTAAATCAGTTAAGATCTACGTGTTTGTTGTGTCAGATGCGCAGTTAAACATCTCTGAAAGCAGATTACAGGATATTGTTTATTGAACGTGTTAAAATGAAGTATCTAGATTTTCTTCCAAAAGATCCACACTGTTCTTTGATTTGTGGGGCAACAGGTTGCGGCAAAACAAGATATGTTTTGGATTTATTACAGACTGTTTACATAAATCACTTTGAACACATAGTCATATTCTGTCCAACCATAAAGCATAACAGAACATACAAGGAGAGAAAATTCATATGGTCTGATCAAAATATATTTATTGTAAATCCTTCTGATCGTCTAAATGTTTGCTTGGAGCATTATTTCGATCTTTTTCAGAACACACCAACACTGTTTATTATTGATGACTGTGCAGCAGAACGTGACATTGTTAGAAAGAAAAGTGCACTAGCAAAGCTTGCATTCAGTGGACGACATGCATTAATATCAGTTTGGATATTAACACAAAAATACAATGCAGTTCTGAAAGACTTTAGAGAGCAACTCAAAACAATAACATTGTTCTATTCAAAGGACCGTGACAGTTTTGAAGAGTGTCTTCGAGAAAATGATGTCATTGAAAACAAACAGGAGAGAGAAAGAATAAAGAATAATCTGAAATCTTCTAAGCACTCGAAACTGGTTTTAAAAACTGATCAACCAGTTCAGTATGTATGTTTGTAGAAATCCTTGCTAAGTTCTTGTCAAGTTCTTACTCAAGTTCTTGTCAAGTTCTTACTCAAGTTCTTGTCAAGTTCTTGTCAAGTTCTTACTAAGTTCTTGTTAAGTTCTTACTCAAGTTCTTGTTAAGTTCTTACTCAAGTTCTTGTTAAGTTCCTACCTAAGTTCTTACTCAAGTTCCTACCTAAGTTCTTGTTAAGTTCCTACCTAAGTTCTTGTTAAGTTCCTACCCAAGTTCTTACTCAAGTTTAATTACTAGATTTTTATTTTATTCTGCATCAAAATAAAATGAACTGTGATGAATTGCTGATGCAGACTTCTACAGATATTGAAATCTGTGACAGTAGGACTATACCTGATAAAAAAGAAAGATTGTATTCACTTGCTGTTTGTGGAAAAACAAAACACTACCTTGGGCGGCAGTTAACTGTGGAAGAAGTACAACATCTTTCCTCAGAAGATATAGAAAAGTATCATGGACGGTATGAATCAGTGCTTGGTTCTAAGATGGTTAGAAGTATTGGACAGACTGTTATAGGTTTGTACACAAAGATTTTTGGACATTTTACACCTCTCGACTCGGAGGAAGACTTAACACATGATCTAACTCATGACCCTGTTGTTTCCAAGTCCCTCGAATCTCTTGCCTGTGGCCTGTATTATCGATTTGGTGCTTTATTAGTACCATTTGTTGCTGGATTAATTACTTTCAAACACATTAATTTTCAGAATAAAAAAGATGACAGATCAGTTGAAGCAGACAGTGGAGCAGACGAAAATACCAGAAGTGAACACAGTGACAAAGAAACCTGGTAGAGTAGAAGCAGGAAAAAAACTAGCCGAATGGAACAGACAAAAAAAGTTAAATCAAAAGGCAAAGCAGAACATTATGTCTGAGGTTGAGCAGACACCAAACATTCCTGAAGTGACTAAGGTCACACAAACTGATCACGAATTAAAATCTTCATTTCTATCATACAGAAAAGTAGCTGTAGCAGCTGTTGTTGGAGGAGGTGGATACTTGCTTTACAAACTTTGGCAAGGCAAATATAAAGTGTCAGAAACACCAAAATCAGAAACACCAAAACCAACAAACAAAGCAGTACAAACAATAAAAAAGCCCACAGTAGTACCTGCAGTGGATTCATTTCATATGGAATAATTTTAATATTTTAATTTTGATAACATAAAAATGAGTTCTGAAAAGACAATAGTTAATCTAGTTTATCACGCTGCAGTGATTGGAGGCTTGAGTGTAGGTTACACAATGCTGGGTAAAAGTCTCCTCAGAATGAAACCAGCCGACTTGGGAAAGTTAGACTTCGAAGACGGTGCTAAACTAATTGGTGTTGTGACAGCTTCCTTTGCAACAAAAGACTTTCTGGTGAAGCAAGGAATTATTCCAGAAAATATAAACATGTAAGACAATAAAATGGCTAGCTTGGTTATGATGGTGGGAGGTGCGATTGTAAATGCGCTTGCATTTTCTGGCAGCAACTATTTGTTTTCTAAACTGCAAAATGGTGAAGAGAGGGAAAGGCACAACAAAGCCATGGAACAACTGGCGAAAGCACAGGATGAATACGAGAAGAAACGAATTGCGCAGTTAGACTTTATGAATGATAAACTCAGGCAGCAAGGACATGCAAACAAAACCTTTGCCAATGTTGATGCAGCCATTCAAGAATACTATCTTGTAACTGGAAAGAAAATGAAGACAAGTGCTCCTCCAAAACTGGGTGACTTTTATCAGCCTTCAGAAGAGCAGAAGGTGGGCGAGATTGTTTTCATTGTTATTGGTATGGCTGTTGTTTACTTTATTGCGCGTGCTGTCAAATCTTAATATTCTGTCATTTAAAAAACCATGAGTGATGCTTTGTTATCTAAAATATATTATTCCCCAAAAGGATACTGGAAAGGAAGAACTGCTATTGACAAGCTCAGTGACGCAGCAGGTGTTTCTCAAGATATAGCAAAGAAATGGTTGTCAAAGCAGGCAGTTTGGCAGATCTATTTACCTGCACCAAGAAAAATTACACGACCACACTTTGTTAACATTAAACCGAATGACACTCATCAAATAGACCTGCTGTATTTACCGCATGACACAGTCAGAAGGAAGAAATATAAGTATGCACTGACTGTAGTTGATGTTGCAACAAGATACAAAGATGCTGAACCGTTGACAGAGAAAAGTGCTATAGCTACAGCTGTTGCCCTGCAAGAAATTTACAGACGTGGACCACTAAAGTATCCCAGAATGATTCAGTGCGATGATGGTAAGGAGTTTAAAGGAGCTGTCAACCAGCTTCTGTTAAAACATCATGTTACAGTGAAGAGAGGTATTCCAGGAAACCACAGGTCACAGGCTATTGTTGAGAGCTTTAACAAACAGTTGGCAGAAAAACTGTTTTCATATCAGTACCATCAGGAATTTTTGGACACAGAAAGTAAATTGCGTAACACTGAATGGGTCAAAAGATTACCATCAGTACTTAGAGCAATGAATCTGGAGGTATTTAAAGCTACAGGGTTAAGACCAGTTGATGCAATCAAACAGAAAACAATACCTGTTGCTCCAAAGTCAACAACACCAGTGGCATTACTACCTTTCAATCAGAAAGTCAGATATTTATATGCACCCGGTGAAGCTGAGGGTGACAGCAGGAAGCGTGCAACGGATCCAATCTGGAGTATTGACATTCATGAAATCAAGAGAGTAGTAGAGACAAATCCACCTATATATTACTTGAGAGAGCCAGCACCGCAAAGAGCCTTTGTAAAAGAGGAATTACAATTAGTTCCACGTGGTACAAATGTTAAATGATTTTTTATTTCAGATTTTATAGTGTTAACAAAAATGGAAGCTCTGAGAAAGAATTGCAACTTCATTTTTTTAATTTATATTTTTATTTTGAGTTATAAAATCAAACTCACAGCGATGGAAGACTCTGTATTAGAATCTTTATCGACAGTATTTGACACCGTTGAATTACAAGTAACGGATCCTCAAAATGTGCAGTCCAGTGTGCAAGACGCCATTGAACAAATTCCAAACAATTTGTTGATTGAACCTCCAGTAAAAGTGCAGATAGTCAGTTTAATAAAATACAAAACAGTCAGTGATGAGGTGCTAGAAGTTCATGTTTCAACCAGACAACTAGCACTTAATTCTATGGCAGAATTGAATGGAAACTGGGCAGATGAAATGATGAAACGGTTTGAGCAAGCTGCAGAGGATGCAAAGATGAAAGGATCCGGATGGTCAGAAGGTGAAATTCTAAAAATAGAATTGAAGCTAAGTAAATTTGCCCCCATCAGAGGTAGAAGTTACATACCTTTACCTCCTGCTCTTGTCAAAAAACGTGCTGTGCTGAACATAAAGAATGATGATGACAAATGTTTTATGTGGTGTGTTCTGGCAAGACTGTACAGTGTAAAGAAAAATGCAGAAAGAGTGTCTAACTATCATGCATACAGAAATAAACTAAACTTTACTGGTATTGAATTTCCTGTCAGCATTACAAGCATTGACAAATTTGAACAGCAAAACAAACCCATCACCGTAAATGTTTACACGTGGGATGAGGAAGATGAACTGAAACCAGTCAGAATATCAAAGAACTCACCAACGATTGGTGATTGTGATACTAACCATGTTGACATGTTACTAATGACTGATGGTGTAAAATATCATTACACTTTGATTCGTACAATGAGTAGACTGATGGCGAGCACAAGCAATCACAATAGTAAACAAGACTTTTGTAGGCGATGTCTCTTGCGTATTCCATCAATTCATGCAGCACTTATACACAAGCAACATTGTAAGAGCGTTGATGATGCGGTTGTGAAGTTAACAACACCACCGCCAGACAGCAAAGTGTATTTTAAGAATGTATGCAAACTACAGAAAAGTCCTTATGTTGTTTATGCTGACTTTGAATCTATCATTGTGCCATATGAAGGACCTTTACCAAAAGACCTACCTAAAACAGTAACTCTAAGTAATCATCAAGTCTGTTCATATGCATTTATTGTTGTTAGTTCAGATGGTAAACATTCTAAACCGCAATTGTACAGAGGACCTAATGCAGCAAAGAACTTCTTACAGCAAATGAACCAAGTGCGAAATGACTGCTCCAAACAACTGAATCTTTCAGACATTGTTATGAAACCTGAAGACCAAGAACAGTTTAACTCTACCACACAGTGTTGGATATGCGAACAAAGTCTAACACCAAACACAGACAATCCAATAGTAAGAGATCATGATCATGTAAGTGGGCAGTTCCGAGGAGCAGCACACAGCAAATGTAATCTACAATTAAAGTTTGATCCTAAGACTTGGAAGCTTCCAATCTTCTTCCATAACTTGCGCGGTTATGATTCACATCTGATCATGCAGGCAGTAACTGATGAATACAAAGCAAGATGCATTGCGCAGTCTTCAGAAAAGTACATGGCCTTTACTCTGAATAGTTTACACTTCTACGATTCTGCTCAACATCTGATGGGAACACTTGAGTCTTTATCTTCATCACTAACTGCTTTCCCAATCACATGTAAGTACTTTGACAGTGACTTAGTTAGAAAGGGAGTCTATCCATATGAATACATGGATTCGTGGGAGAGGTTTGATGAAGATGAGTTACCACCAAAGGATGCTTACTTCTCACGGCTGAAGGGTAAAGGTATAAGTGACGAAGACTATGAACACGCTAAGACTGCATGGAATAAATTAGGATGTAATACAATGGGTGATTATCATGATCAATATTTGTTGGCTGATGTTTGTTTACTTGCAGATATATTTGAGAATTACAGAAGAACATGTATGAAGCACTACAATCTAGATCCTTCACATTACATATCTGCACCAGGCATGAGCTGGGATGCATTTCTTAGATTTACAGGAGTAAAGATTGACTTGCTATCAGATCTACCTACACTTCAGATGATTGAAAATGGACTACGTGGAGGAATCAGTATGGCTTCACACAATTACTGCAAAGCCAACAACAAATACTTGGACGACTTTGATCCTATGAAACCTTCTAATTACATCATGTATCTAGATGCAAACAATTTGTATGGTTGGGCAATGTGTCAGACGCTTCCACTTCGGAACTTTAAGATCTATTCAGGACCATTTTCACAATGTGTTGTGCTGACAATATTAAAAGCAGGCCCAGACAGTCGAAAGGGATGGATACTAGAAGTTGACTTAGACTATCCACTATCACTTCATGATCTACATAATGATTATCCTTTAGCGGCTGAGAGGTTAAAAGTAAACCCAAGAGAACCTCCAAAGCTGGTGCCCAATCTGTTTCACAAAAAGAAGTATGTGTGTCACTACAGACTGTTACAGTTTTACATTAGACATGGATTAATTTTGAAGGCTGTTCATCGTATAATTTTATTTGATCAAGAACAGTTTATGAAACCTTACATCATGAAAAACACAGAACTGAGAACCAAAGCCGCTGATGCATCAGAGAAAGACTTTTTTAAACTGATGAACAACAGTTGCTTTGGTAAGACAATGGAAAACCCACACAAGAGAAAGGATGTTAGACTTGTTACAAGAGAAAATGAGGCCATCAAGCTGACATCCAAACCACAGTATCAAGACTTTAAATACTTTCATGAACAGCTGTATGGTATCTTAATGAAAAAACTTGTAGTCAAGCTTGACAAACCAGTATTCATAGGCTTTACTGTGCTAGAGTTGTCAAAACTGTTGATGCTTGAGTTTTTGTATGATTATTTGAAACCAAGATATCCCAAATCGAGAGTACTTTACACAGACACAGATTCATTCTTACTTGACATTCCAGCGGATGACATTTACAAAGATCTAGAAGCTGAAAGTCCTGCAGTAAAAGGAAAAGATTCTTTTTATGACACTTGCGACTACCCTAAAGAATCACCATTGCACTCAAATGTTAACAAGAAGGTTATTGGAAAGATGAAAGATGAAATGAATGGGAAGATAATTAAGGAGTATGTTGGATTGCGTGCAAAGATGTACAGTGTTGCAAGTGAGAAAGGGGTGGTTAAAAAAGCAAAGGGTGTAAGCAAACAGGTTGTAAAGTCGAGCATATCGCATGATAACTACAAGGAAGCACTGTTTCAGAAGCGAGTGTTTCACCATGACAACCCTAAGATCAGTTCCGCGCTTCATCAGATCAACACAACTATTGTAAACAAGAAATCTTTAGATGCTAATGACACAAAGCGCGTTTATTCATCACCAGAATATTCTTATGCAATTGGGCACTGGAGAATAAACGCGACTCCAAATAGTCTGAGTGTGTAATAAGATTTTTTGTCAATCGGGAAAACCCGCTATGACAGCTTTGTTCTGACTGCAGCGGGGAAAAGGAAGTTGCTTGCGTTTGGGAAGTGTTTGTGAAAGGGGAGTACTAGGCTTTGTTGAGTTTCAAAGCAGCCACCAAGTACACTTGTCAAAGCTTGAATCAATAAACAAGTCATTTGCATAAAGTGCGCTCGGCGGCCGCCTGAAAAGGCAGCCTTTAGAAGTTGTTTGACGGGTTGGAAGAAACATCAATAGCAGGCAATACAAAGACCTGGCGCTCCAGCCTGGAGCGCTCTGCTCAACCGTGACTGACTTCTCACAACTGAGTGTAGTGACGGGTTGGAAGAAACATCAATAGCAGGCAATACAAAGACCTGGCGCTCCAGCCTGGAGCGCTCTGCTCAACCGTGACTGACTTCTCACAACTGAGTGTTTTCTACCTGAGAGGATCGTGTTTGGAGTTGTAGTGGTTCTTGCATGGGAGAAGTCCAATATTTTCTGATCTCCTCATTACTTTCAAACATTGTCTTCAAATCTTTTTTCAGAGAGTAGATTTCAATGAAAGACAGACCAACTGTAGAAAACCTGCTAAAGTATGGTTTCAGCAAACGAGCAATCTCTCTCAGTTTGCGTGAATAAGCTGGTGAGATGCCAATGTTTGCCTGCAACCACTCTTCCCACTTGTTTTTGTGAATTCCTCGTTCCTTTTCTTCCTGAAAGAATTTGAAAGATGCATCCAGAAGAGAACCATACTGAAGGTTAAAACACATACTGGTGGCCTCCTGTCTTTGAATCTGCCTGTATCCTTCCTTCAGCTTTTCAATAGCAGCATCTGATGACCCTATTTTCTCTGAGGAAAAAAAGAAAACTTCTTTCCTAACTGTCTTACTCACATCAACCTCTTTTGACTGCAAGTATTGATGGAGTTCTTCTGGTGACATAACCTTTCGTTTTTTCACCTGCTCCCCATACAGAGATGTCAGTTTTCTTTTTGGTTGGGAGAGAAATCTAGGTAGTTTCCTACTTTCTGATGGCCCTTCTCTTTTCATTCTATTCAATACATCAACATAATTATTATGATGAAATATATGCTCCTCAATGATGCCAAGTTGTTCTACACTCCATCTGCTTTGTTGATCCATATCTTGAGGAAGAAGTTCTCTCTCTAATTCTTCAGAAATGCTATCTTGACTCTCACAGAAAACACAACCGCACGGCAGGCGAGTCCGGAATGAAATGACAAAATCACCAGGCTATGTTACAATCAATACCAAGTGGTGGGCGGACGTGACGTAACTGTTGCTATCACATGATTTAATCTTGTCTTGCCATTGGAGGAATCAGTATAGAAGACAAGCTTGCTGTTTGTTTTTACCAGATCAATACGGTAGTTATGGCTAGCCGACCGACGGGCAGATTGGATCAATACGCACGCTGGCTGCAACTAGTTAATATTTCAATGGAAACTAAATTTAGCGTTGCACAGAGAGAAAGGGGAATGTACGTTCTGGGTTACTGATTCCGACAGACCCGGCATTGGTTCAAAACAACCTTACTTTACTGTATTTTTTTTGTATGGATTTATGCAGTATTTTTCTGATTTTGTCGCATGTTTCATTTTAGTAAAAGTTTAGTCCAGAAGCCTATTTTGCGTTAATATTTAGGGTCTGTCGGAATCGGTGAGCCAGAACGTACATT
>NC_090260.1:49579882-49627292 GCF_037325665.1 Littorina saxatilis
GAGAGAGAGAGCGAGAGAGAGAGAGCGAGAGAGAGAGAGCGAGAGAGAGAGCGAGAGAGAGAGAGCGAGAGAGAGAGAGCGAGAGAGAGAGAGCGAGAGAGAGAGAGCGAGAGAGAGAGAGCGAGAGAGAGAGAGCGAGAGAGAGAGAGCGAGAGAGAGAGAGCGAGAGAGAGAGAGCGAGAGATGCAGAGAGAGAGCGAGAGAGAGAGAGCGAGAGAGAGAGAGCGAGAGAGAGAGAGCGAGAGAGAGAGCGAGAGCGAGAGAGAGAGAGAGAGAGAGAGAGAGAGAGCGAGAGAGAGAGAGAGCGAGAGAGAGAGAGAGAGCGAGAGAGAGAGAGAGAGCGAGAGAGAGAGAGCGAGAGAGAGAGAGCGAGAGAGAGAGAGCGAGAGAGAGAGAGCTAGAGAGAGAGAGCTAGAGAGAGAGCTAGAGAGAGAGAGCTAGAGAGAGAGAGCTAGAGAGAGAGCTAGAGAGAGAGAGCTAGAGAGAGAGAGCTAGAGAGAGAGAGCTAGAGAGAGAGAGAGCTAGAGAGAGAGAGAGCTAGAGAGAGAGAGCTAGAGAGAGAGAGCTAGAGAGAGAGAGAGAGAGAGAGAGCTAGAGAGAGAGAGCTAGAGAGAGAGAGAGCTAGAGAGAGAGAGCTAGAGAGCTAGAGAGAGAGAGCTAGAGAGAGAGAGCTAGAGAGAGAGAGCTAGAGAGAGAGAGCTAGAGAGAGAGAGCTAGAGAGAGAGAGCTAGAGAGAGAGAGCTAGAGAGAGAGAGCTAGAGAGAGAGAGAGCTAGAGAGAGAGCTAGAGAGAGAGAGAGACCTAGAGAGAGAGAGCTAGAGAGAGAGAGCTAGAGAGAGAGAGCTAGAGAGAGAGAGCTAGAGAGAGAGAGAGCTAGAGAGAGAGCGCTAGAGAGAGAGCGCTAGAGAGAGAGCGCTTGAGAGAGAGACATAGACATAGAAGAAAAAAGCCTCTGAATAATTTCGATTTCCCTACAAATTGATATGTTGTAGCTCACTCATTTTTCGAGCTATAGTGAAAATTTGAATATCAAGTCCCATGCCAACAAATGAAACTGCAGGCAGTTTCCCAACCCTACCCCCTAAATTTCGCAGTCGCCATTTTACATTCCCCACTTTCATAGACATCAACACATTTCAGAGCTGAAAGCAAGCAGAACTTTCATATTGCACATACTGATAGCCAATAGTATCAACCATATGTTTACCAACATTCCAACCGGCACGGTTGGCCTAGTGGTAAGGCGTCCGCCCCGTGATCGGGAGGTCGTGTGTTCGAACCCCGGCCGGGTCATACCTAAGACAATTGGCAATCTAGTGGCTGCTCCGCCTGGCATCTGGCATTATGGGGTTAGTGCTAGGACTGGTTGGTCTGATGTCAGAATAATGTGACTGGGTGAGACATGAAGCCTGTGCTGGGACTTCTGTCTTGTGTGTGGCGCACGTTAAATGTCAAAGCAGCACCGCCCTGATATGGCCCTTCGTGGTCGATTAACGAGTTCGAAAGCGAAATGGCTTTTTGAGGCGTTTTGGCGTAAAATGTCATAGCAGACCAAATATCCCAGCTATCCCATTGGCCGAAAGCGAACGGTTTGACTAAACACTAAGCGACCGCACCCCAGACGAACCTAGCCGTGTGTTTTATTTCTCTGACTTAAAACTCGGTACAAAGTATGACAAGAACATTTGCTGATTCAAATCAGCAGGTTCCCAGACGTTCCTTCATGTAATTTTTAGGTGAATGGTCAAAGTGGTTTCTTCAAAAAACAGTCATGGCAGGGTGTTTGTGTGTGACACTTGTCCGAGTGCTAGCGTGAAATACTGAAATGGTTAAATAACGCAAGTCATTTGAAGGAAAGAATCTTGTTTTGTTCCCGATCAATATTATGCAAGCGAGGGTTTTGTTTATGGTAAATATGTTCTGAAATGGACTACATGTATATATATATTATGCACACACTCAGTCATCTTGCACAACAATGCAACACATGGATAGGATTAATGGAATGACATGTATTTGTCAACAACGAATCATGGGATAGAAAACTACAAAATGTGAAAGAAAGTACATTTAAACAATAAATGTAATACTGATTGTTAAACAAATGTAACATCGTTAATTGAACACCATTGTGATAATAGCACCAGTAACAAGATATTGGCAAGTGCAATGATGGTAGTGTGAACAGGCAAAGTAGAACTTAGTTATTGTTCACAACTTGCTATTGCGTCGTCTGCTACCTTTCTTTGTTCACCGTTTCGGCTAGTAGGTTAGCTCCCCTGATTCACCAAGACTGACCTCTTTAGAGGCTGACCCAATTACCCAGTCTCATTGGTCCAGCGAGCATGCATAGCTGACTTTTGAATCGGTGTAGGGATTTTAAGATGACCATTTGCAACATAATCTTGTAGACTCTTTGTGTAGGCAAATTGCATTTTGAATTAGGGAATTGTTTAAAAGGTATGCTGTAGGCAAGTTTTTCTAAGCAACTTATTGTGTAAGTTGAGTTTTCAGCGTGTGGTCAGCGCACTACTTTTATCGCCCTATCATCTTAGCTGCAGTCAGTCCGGTACTGCTCTAAAACTGTCCATTTACGCACTGTGCCATCTTGAACCAGTGACCACATTTTTATCTTCTGGCTGCGTTTCATCAGTTTGATCTGATTCCCGGACCGGTATGTCTCTATTGTTGTATCTTTATTGTTGTGGAAAGTTGCTTTGTGTATGCGATGATTTTTTTTATGTTCCTTATTTTGGTTTAGGATACTTATTTGGAAGAATTAAGATTTCTTCACAAACACTTGTTTGATTTAGTCTTGTGATCAGTGCGCGGGTCTGATCAGTGCCAGAACCTGTTATTACTCTTTCGAGTCTAACTAATTTTGTTTAGATCAACTCTAACTGCTGATGTACCCCCCGCGGGTTAGGGGGAGTCCCATATTGGTTGGGACGAGAAAGAATTTACCCGATGCTACCCAGCATGTCGTAAGAGGCGACTAATGGTTCTGTTTCTCAATTTACCCTTGTTAAGTGTTTCTTGTATAGAATATAGTCAATGTTTGTAAAGATTTTAGTCAAGCAGTATGTAAGAAATGTTTAGTCCTTTGTACTGGAAACTTACATTCTCCCAGTAGCCCCTGGAGCAATGTTTTGATCAGTGCTTTTGTGAACAAGAAACAATTAACAAGTGGCTCTATCCCATCTCCCCCCTTTCCCCTATCCTATCTCCCCCCTTTCCCCGTCGCGATATAACCTTGAATGGTTGAAAACGACGTTAAACACCAAATCAAGAAAGAAAGAAAGAACTGCTGATGTTAATCATGGGGTATTTTCCTGTAACTTTTGGAAGGGACGTTGCTGTTATCAGTCTTTGTAGAGCTTTGATTGTTTCTAGAATTGGTTCGATTCAAAGTGGCCGCTCTCAAAGCGTGGGTTTCCAAACTAGGTCAAACCCGTCAGTCAGCGCTGTAGATCTATTTTTAGCTAGAGATATGGAGTCTCCTCCCGTATAAGGAAGTTTTACATCACTTCCGGTATTCAAGAGTAAACAAGGGAACCCCTTCTTCTCGGACTTGGCCCGTTTGTTTTGAGACTTCAGTTTTGGGTTTTCTTTTGTAATTATAATTGTTTTTATCCGTTTTCTGTTTTGTGTTACAGCTGATTCTTGTAGGTTACTTTAGGGAATTTCCGGCACTGATTTAGATGAAAGTTTACTTAGATTTGTGTGGATTGTTTTGACTTGATTTATTGATGCATTGTTTTTGCAAACAAATTATAGTATGTCGTATATAATGTATAATATAATTGTGTAACTATTTTTGATGCTTTTTGATAAAACTATGTTTATTGATTATATCTTTCTGTCAGGTTAGATTCTTTTTCTAGATTCGTTTACTTAGTTTATTTTTGTGTGGATTAGTGACCTCAGGTCTTTGGATTTTCAGTATGTGATGCCTACCGGTACCAGCTGAGGCAAGGCCACCCATGGCCGCCTGTTTATTGTTTTTTCTGCCCTGAGGTTTGTTTACCTGCAAATTCGCAACATTACGGTTACTTTGTCTTGTTAATCTGTCAGCTTAATTTTGTTGATTGTGGAAGGACAGTTGTGCCTGTGTTGTTATAATATGTCTGTAAATACTTAATTGTGTGTGTGATTACAAACCTAAATCACATACGTCTGATTGAAAGTGATGATTTCATAAGAGAATTTACGCACCAGATTGGGCGGAAGGTGTGTCTAATGGGATTGTTTGTCGAGGTTAACAATATTAGACGGATGTTCATGAGGTGTTTTCCTTCCTTGTGATCTCTCTGTATATAGTTATGTCTCTGTATATAGTTATGTCTCTGTATATAGTTATGTCTCTGTATATAGTTATGTCTCTGTATATAGTTATGTCTCTGTATATAGTTATGACTATTTCGTTTTGGATGATTGCGATTCATCACATGTTGATGTTTCTGCAACTATTTGTGTGTTCCCTGTCCTTATGACAGCCATGACAAATACTTTTCTATCGATTTTTATACTTTGATCTTGTACATTTTCTTATGTTGTTTTATACTGGCATGTTCCAGGTGTGAGGTGTGAGGTGATGACATCATGAATAAACCGATGCACACTATACACAAGATGTTCGAGTGTTCCTTCTCCTTGTTACAGTAGTATTGTAATTACATTTATTTGTCAACAACAAATCAAGAGATAGAAAATTCAAAACGGGAAAGAAATGTTTATGTTAACAAAATCCTGAAATCAATTTTAAGTAAGATATTGCCGTCAACATGGAAAAATTGCGCGAGTGTCAATTGGTACAGTAAAACTAAACGTTTCATTGGACATTAGCGCAATGTTTCCATGCCGACGACGATATGTAGATTGTTTTATGTCACACTCACAGCTTAAAAATAGTTTGGATTGACCGAGAAATGTTTGAGTTATGAAATAACTATATTTATTTGTCAACAACAAATGACGAGATAGAAAAATAAACAAGTCGCGTAAGGCGAAAATAGAATATTTAGTCAAGTAGCTGTCGAACTCACAGAATGAAACTGAACGCAATGCCATTTTTCAGCAAGACCGTATACTCGTAGCATCGTCAGTCCACCGCTCATGGCAAAGGCAGTGAAATTGACAAGAAGAGCGGGGTAGTAGTTGCGCTAAGAAGGATAGCACGCTTTTCTGTACCTCTCTTTGTTTTAACTTTCTGAGCGTGTTTTTAATCCAAACATATCATATCTATATGTTTTTGGAATCAGGAACCGACAAGGAATAAGATGAAAGTGTTTTTAAATTGATTTGGACAATTTAATTTTGATAATAATTTTTATATATTTAATTTTCAGAGCTTGTTTTTAATCCGAATATAACATATTTATATTTTTTTGGAATCAGCAAATGATGGAAAATAAGATAAACGTAAATTTGGATAGTTTTATAAATTTTTATTTTTTTTTTACAATTTTCAGATTTTTAATAACCAAAGTCATTAATTAATTTGTAAGCAACCAAGTTGAAATGCAATACCGAAGTCCGGGCTTCGTCGAAGATTACTTGACCAAAATTTCAACCAATTTGGTTGAAAAATGAGGGCGTGACAGTGCCGCCTCAACTTTCACGAAAAGCCGGATATGACGTCATCAAAGACATTTATCAAAAAAATGAAAAAAACGTTCGGGGATTTCATACCCAGGAACTCTCATGTCAAATTTCATAAAGATCGGTCCAGTAGTTTAGTCTGAATCGCTCTACACACACACACAGACACACACACACACACGCACACACACACACACACACACACGCACGCACATACACCACGACCCTCATCTCGATTCCCCCTCGATGGTAAAATATTTAGTCAAAACTTGACTAAATATAAAAATGGGAAAGAAAATGTGTTATGTTACATAGCTTAAAAATAGTTTGGATTGATCGAGAAATGTTTGAGTTAGAAAAATAGCAACTGCTTGGATTGTAAAAAGAAGTCTAGAAAATGGAGTTTTGGTGCATTAGTGAAAAACATAATTGGCATAATTATACATTGTTAATGTTAATTGAACATGATTCAGATATCATCAGCAACATGATTCAGATATCATCAGCAGCAAGTTATTGGCAAGTGAAACTGTAAACAAATGTTAAAGACAGTGGGTTTGAGAAACAGTAAAATATAGTTTGATACATGTAGTAATGATTGTTACGCATGCTGACGTTGTTAATCAACGTGGAAAAATTGCGTTAGTGTGAATTGGTACAGTAAAGGTAAACGTTTCACTGGACATTAGCGCAATTTTTCCATTGATGTGAACTCCATTATTACTGTCACATCTGTTTTACAAATTACACCCATAATCCAAACCAACGTGCAAACACACACACACACCACAACTACACACATATGTACTCGTTACCATTAGCCAACGCTCGTCACAACACTGATAGACTACGAAGCAATCTCTTCGATCATCTCTGCGCTGAGTCGGTCACACTTTTGCTCACTCCTGCCAACAATCTCAAACGTATCCTTTTTTTTCAATCACTACAAAATTATCATACAGCTTTTTATGTCTCACTAAATTATAAATCAGATGTATGTGGTTGTGTGTTGCCTTGAATGCCCCAAGGGGCAAAAATGAGTGTTTCTTCCATACTAATTAGCCTCATTTGCCTAAACCATATAGGAGTTATCCGTCCTTAGAGAGTTAAAACAAAATTATATAAATCCCATGCTAATTTCAAATACAGCGTTTTGCTATTCACTTCACTATAATAGTAAATAACAATCAAGAAATAACGAAGTCTTTAAATCACAATTTCCCAGATATTTACACTTTTCATTTTGTTTCAATTCACACCACAAAACATACACTTCGCCTTTTGCTATTCAGTCTCAAGTCTAAATAATAATAGTATAAAAGTAATATTTGTGGTGCCCTACAGCATTTCTAGCACAGTTATTAAGAATCTTAAAGAGTCTTGCCGAAGTTTGGCGGCTAACTAATTGTATCATTTCACAATCACACAACACAATGTCTCTGGCACATTCATTCAAAATCCTACGATTTGTCACAAAAGCGGTTGCAAGCTGTCTCGATAGATTCCGACGTTCTAGCTTCAGTGTACCAGATGATACACTGTAATATAAATGGCCACTTTGTTTGGCTCTGGCAGATGACAAAATGCTAGAACTTTCTTCCATTCATTTCTACAGAATTGTCATACATTTTTTCATGGTGTTGGAAATGTGATGCCAAGTACTCTCGAAAAGTTTAAACAAATTTAATAGCCTTTTTGGCCAATTTGCTTTCAAAAAAATTCTTAGCAACATAACTGTGACATGTGATACATGTCCAAACTGGCCTCAACGAAAAATGCACGTATCTTCTGGTCACTGGCATCACTGTGAAATCATTTACGGAATATCATGAGAAGCGATTGCAAAAAAATAAAATAAAAAATCTGGCTGTAATTTCCAGTCACAATCAGTGATTTAGCTTTGCTACCTTTCTGTCTTTATCCTGAATTTACATGGGCAGGAAATAATAACAGTGCTCATCTGGTAGTTTCATGTCTACTGTGTACTGAATGCAACAGCATTAGATATGACTTTAGTTTTGTCAACGAACAAGATGTGTCTACATTCTATATTCTTCCATATTCTAAACTCTCACTGAAAATTGAAAAATAAAAACAAGCACAAATATAAAATGAATGTCAAAATAATCTGGGGAGACATTTTGAACACCTAAAACTTATCTCGGAAAGACAAAAAAAACTGCGTTGCGATCAAAAATATTGCGTGGCCCACATGGGGGTCGAACCCATGACCTCCGCGTTATCGGGGACACCCCGAAGCGTCCCGGTACCAAAGCGTCCCGGTACCAAAGCGTCCCGGTACCGAAGCGGCCCGGTACCAAAGCGTCCCGGTACCAAAGCGTCCCGGTACCAAAGCGTCCCGGTACCGAAGCGTCCCGGTACCAAAGCGTCCCGGTACCAAAGCGTCCCGGTACCGAAGCGTCCCACTGTAACGCGTCACAGGACTTAGACTTTTTGTTTTTTAAACCTTGACCAAGGGCGGATCAATTCACTTTGGAGGGGGGGGGTTACAAAATGACTGCAAAGATACAAGTTGACGGCGCCGAAGGCGCCTAATCCTCTAGGGGGTTCCGGGGGCATGCCCCCCCGGAAATTTTGTTTATCCAAAGAAGCAAAATAGAGCTATCTGGTGCATCCTGAGCCAATAAATTACCTCTTTTTTGGGGGGTGGGGGGTGGGGGGGGGGGTTACGTAACCCGTGTAACCCCCCCAGATCCGCCCTTGTTGACCTTGATTTGACCTTGATTTGACATTGACTTCACTGATTTTTTTAATTTTGCACAGACCTTGATTTGCTTTCGGTAAAAAAAAAAAAATTACTTTTTGTCCAACTTTTCCCCAACTTTACTTTAGATCTGTACTCACAACACACCAATTTGGAAATACTGTACCCGTGTGGACAAGTTCGGGGGAAAAGTCCGTAGGCTTCCGTTCACAAGAGGGATATGTCTGTTATCACACACGCTTTCTGGCTTCACTAAGCGTGAGCGTCGGAAAAAGTCTTTTCAGTTCTACCTCCGACTTTTAAATTGTATCATTTGGGTTAATTTGGGTTTGTTTGGGTTCATTTGGGTAATAAAGAACGCTCGCGCTGGACCCGAGTACTCTTCAGACTGGCTCGCTCCCCCAGTATGAAAGTTTTTGTCTTGTGCACGTTTAAGACCAAGTGATTGCTCTGTGTGAGTTACAGGCATTCCCTTTGCTATATAATACATTGGCATGCGAGCCGAGGATGTGCGTGGTGACTGGTACCGGGACGCTTCGGCACCGGTGTAGCAGTCTATTTTGAAGCAGCCTAGTTTGACCGGGAGGTCATTCTGGGCTAGTCAGTTTTGACCCCCCCCCCCTAGTCAATTTTGACCCCCCCCTGCAAACTTCAAGAATGAGTACATTAAGACCTTTAGAAACAATATGTATGCATATATGTATATAACTACATATATCTAAGGTTTGAGCGTCAAAATCAGCTAGCCCAGAATGACCCCCCGGTCAAAACTGACTAGGCCAGTCAGTTTTGACCCCCCCCTTTAAACTTCAAGAATAAGTACTTTAACTTTCTAAACCGAAATAAATGTAAATATGGACAATATTTGTTAGAAAAAGGATATTACAAAAAAAAACAAAAAAAAAGTTTCCAAACTTCCCTTTGAACTTCAAGAATAAGTACACTAGAACCTCTCAAAACAAAACATACGCATGTATGTATGCATCTATGCATCTCCCCAGGTTAGGGGGGTCAAAATCAGCTAGCCCAGAATGACCCCCCTTCAAAACTGACTAGGCCAGTCAGTTTTGACCTCCCCTTCAAACTTCAAGAATATGTACTTTAGGGCCTTTTAAAACAAAGTATATGTATATCTGCACACTATTTGTTGGAAAAAGTTTTTTTTTTAAATCGGAAAAAAAACTTACTTAAAAAAAAAGTTTTTTGACGCTTCCCTTCAAACTTCAAGAATAGGTACACTAGGTCCTTTTAAAACGAAATGTACGCATATATGTATGCATCTATGCATCCCCATAAGTTTGGAGGGGGGGGGGGGGGGGGGCAGTCATTCTGGGCTAGCCTAGAATGACCTCCCGTCAAAATCAGCTAGCCTAAAATGACCCCCCGGTCAAAACTGACTAGGCTTCAAACTTCAAGAATAAGTACGTTAGGACCTTTTAAAACGATATGTGTTGCAAAAATGATCTAAACAAATAAAACAAATTGAAATTTTTTAAAAAAAAATTAAAGAAATTTTTGACACCTCCTTTGAAACTTTAAAATAAGTACACTAAGACCTTTTAAAACGAAATGTACAAATAAATAAATGCATCTATGCATCTCCACAAGTATAGGGGGGGGGGGTCATTCTGGGCTAGCTGATTTTGACCGGGAGGTCATTCTGGGCTAGCCCAGAATGACCCCCCCCCCCAAACTTGTGGAGATGCATAGATGCATTCATTTATGCGTACATTTCGTTTTAAAAGGTCCTAGTGTACTTATTTTTGAAGTTTGAAAGGAAGCGTCGAATTTTTTTTAGAGTTAAGGGTTTTTGTTTTGTTTGTTGTAATATCATTTTTCTAATAAATATTGTCCACATTTACATTCATTTCGGTTTAAAAAGTCTTAAAGTACTAATTCTTGAAGTTTGAAGGGAGGTCAAAACTGACTGGCGTAGTCAGTTTTGACCGGGGGGTCATTCTGGGCTAGCTGATTTTGACCGGGGGGTCATTCTGGGCTAGCCCAGAATGACCCCCCCCCCCCCAAACTTGTGGAGATGCATAGATGCATTCATTTATGCGTACATTTCGTTTTAAAAGGTCCTAGTGTACTTATTTTTGAAGTTTAAAATGAAGCGTCAAAACTTTTTTTTTAAATTTTTTTTTTTATTTTAATTTTAATTTTTTAGATCATTTTTCTAACAGATTTTGTGCACACATACATATATTTCGTTTTGAATGGTCCTAACGTACTTATTCTTAAAGTTTGAAGGGGGGGTCAAAACTGACTGGCGTAGTCAGTTTTGACCGGGGGGTCATTCTGGGCTAGCTGATTTTGACCGGGAGGTCATTCTGGGCTAGCCCAGAATGACCCCCCCCCCCCAAACTTGTGGAGATGCATAGATGCATTCATTTATGCGTACATTTCGTTTTAACAGGTCCTAGTGTACTTTTTTTGAAGTTTAAAAGGAAGCGTCAACACTTTTTATTTAAAAAAAAAATTTTAATTTTAATTTTTTAGATCATTTTTCCAACAGATTTTGTGCACACATACATATATTTCGTCTTAAATGGTCCTAACGTACTTATTCTTAAAGTTTGAAGGGGGGGTCAAAACTGACTGGCGTAGTCAGTTTTGACAGGGGGGTCATTCTGGGCTAGCTGATTTTGACCGGGAGGTCATTCTGGGCTAGCCCAGAATGACCCCCCCCCCCCAAACTTGTGGAGATGCATAGATGCATTCATTTATGCGTACATTTCGTTTTAAAAGGTCCTAGTGTACGTATTGTTGAAGTTTCAAAGGAAGCGTCGAATTTTTTATTTTTTTTTAAGAGTTAAGGGTTTTTTGTTTTGTTTGTTGTAATATCATTTTTCTAACAAATATTGTCCACATTTACATTCATTTCGGTTTAAAAAGTCTTAAAGTACTAATTCTTGAAGTTTGAAAGGAGGTCAAAACTGACTGGCGTAGTCAGTTTTGACCGGGGGGTCATTCTGGGCTAGCTGATTTTGACCGGGAGGTGACCCCCCCCCCCAAACTTGTGGAGATGCATAAATGCATTCATTTATGCGTACATTTCGTTTTAAAAGGTCCTAGTGTACTTATTTTTGAAGTTTAAAGTGAAGCGTCAACACTTTTTATTTATTTTTTGTTTTTGTTTTTTAAATTTTAATTTTTTAGATCATTTTTCCAACAGATTTTGTGCACACATACATATATTTCGTTTTAAATGGTCCTAACGTACTTATTCTTAAAGTTTGAAGGGGGGGTCAAAACTGACTGGCCCCCAAAAACAACTTGTGGGGATGCATAGATGCATACCTATATGTGTACATTTCGTTTTAAAAGGTCCTAGTGTATTTATTCTTAAAGTTTGAAGGTAAGCGTCGAAACTTTTTTTTTTAAGTACGTTTTGTTCGATTTTTGTTGTTGATTTTTAAAAAAATCATTTTTCCAACAAATTCTGTGCTCATATACATGTATTTCGTTTTAAAAGGTACTAAAGTACTTATTCTTAAAGGTTGAAGGGGAGGTCAAAACTGACTGGTCTAGTCAGTTTTGACCGGGGGGTCATTCTGGGCTAGCTGATTTTGACCCCCCCCCCCCCCAAACCTGGGGAGATGCATAGATGCATACATACATGCGTATGTTTTGTTTTAAGAGGTTCTAGTGTACTTATTCTTGAAGTTTGAAGGGAAGCGTCGAAATTTTTTTTAAATTTTTTTTTATAATTAAGGATTTTGTTTTGTTTGTTGTAATATCATTTTTCTAACAAATATTGTCCACATTTACACTCATTTCGGTTTAAAAAGGCTTAAAGTACTTATTTTTGTAGTTTGAAGGGGGGGGTCAAAACTGACTGGCCTAGTCAGTTTTGACCGGGGGGTCATTCTGGGCTAGCTGATTTTGACCGGGAGGTCATTCTGGGCTAGCCCAGAATGACTGCCCCCCAAAAAAAAAACTTGTGGGGATGCATAGATACATACCTATATGTGTACATTTCGTTTTAAAAGGTCCTAGTGTATTTATTCTTAAAGTTTGAAGGTAAGCGTCCAATCTTTTTTTTTTTTTTTTTTAAGTACGTTTTGTTCGATTTTTGTTGTTGATTTTTAAAAAAATCATTTTTCCAACAAATACTGTGCTCATATACATATATTTCGTTTTAAAAGGTACTAAAGTACTTATTCTTAAAGGTTGAAGGGGAGGTCAAAACTGACTGGCCTAGTCAGTTTTGACCGGGGGGGTCATTCTGGGCTAGCTCATTTTGACCGGGAGGTCATTCTGGGCTAGCCAGAATGACACATCCCCCCAAACCTGTTGAGATACATAGATGCATACATATATGCGTACATTTCCTTTTAAAAGGTCCTAGTGTACTTATTTTTGAAGTTTAAAATGAAGCGTCAAAATTTTTTTTTTTTTTTTTTTAATTTTAATTTTTTAGATCATTTTTCCAACAGATTTTGTGCACACATACATATATTTCGTTTTAAATGGTCCTAACGTACTAATTCTTAAAGTTTGAAGGGTGGGTCAAAACTGACTGGCGTAGTCAGTTTTGACCGGGGGGTCATTCTAGGCTAGCTGATTTTGACCGGGAGGTCATTCTGGGCTAGCCCAGAATGACCACCCCCAAACTTGTGGAGATGCATAGATGCATTCATTTATGCGTACATTTCGTTTTAAAAGGTCCTAGTGTACTTTTTTTTTTAAGTTTCATAGGAAGCGTCAAAAAATTTTTTTTTTTTTTTCGAATTTTATTTTTATTTTTTTATTTTTTAGATCATTTTTCCAACAGATTTTGTGCACACATACATATATTTCGTTTCAAATGGTCCTAACGGACTTATTCTTAACGTTTGAAGGGGGGGTCAAAACTGACTGGGGGGGGTCAAAATTGGCTAGCCCAGAATGACCTCCCGGTCAAAATCAGCTAGCCCAGAATGACCTCCCGGTCAAAACTGACTATGTGTGAAAATGGCCTGTTACACCGGGACGCTTCGGTACCGGGACGCTTCGTGCCCTACTGCGCGGGAGCGTCCCGAAGCGTCCCGGTACCAAAGCGTCCCGGTACCCCTGTGACGCGTTATAGTGGGACGCTTCGGTACCGGGACGCTTCGGCACCGGGAAGCTTCGGTACCGGGACGCTTCGGTACCGGGACGCTTCGTGATGTACCCGCGTTATCAGCACGGCGCTCTAACCAGAGATATGTATGCTCTAACCAACTGAGCTAATGGGCCAAGGGAAAGAACCGTTGTGTGCCCTATCGCATGGCGTTGAAGCGAGTTACTTCCCTTACACCTTCAATGCTTCCACCGGAAGCAAATGGTTTGCGATTGATGTCGCTCTAGATGTCTTGATGTTTTTTGTTATATTTTTAACGTGTGAGATCTGAGATAGTTTTTTTTTGTATTATATAACCTATTATAGTGTAATTTTGCATCATGCTGTAACAGTTTCAAGAAAGAATGGAAAAAACATTGAAAAACATTGCTGCAAACAACTAAGTTTGCCGAAAATTAGTTCCGGAATGTCACCGTTCACACAGGCAAATGCCTCCGCATAACCCAGACCTCTGGGTCTGGGAATAATGTTGTGAAGATACTGGATATATACAAAATATTACACGTACATGCTTTAGTTTGAGGCCCCGCAAGGTAGTGCAAGGTCGCGTGCGGTCGCGCAGTCTTTAGTCAGACCCAAAGCGAACGTCAGTTGCCACTTGCTTCCAGCTTTGGATCGGTGCAAAAGTCAAATCTGCTCAGTGTTGCATCGACTGGTGGATCATACAACTGGCTCTACAGGTAAATCCCATTTATCAGTCTGTAAAACTTTCTTAAAGTGTTCCTAACCTTGCTGTATTCTGCCACAGGGGTTATACTATAGAGATAGAGAATTTGCAACATTATTCGCCACGTTTCTCAGTCTCCCCCCGGCCCGCCATTTTGACACGCCACAGCTGAACTGCAGGATTTCCGCTCTTTCAACGCTGCATTCTTTCTTTTTATATTTAGTCAAGTTTTGACTAAATATTTTAACGTAGAGGGGGGAATCGAGACGAGGGTCGTGGTGTATGTGTGTGTGTGTGTGTGTGTGTGTGTGTGTGTGTGTGTGTGTGTGTCTGTCTGTCTGTGTGTGTGTGTAGAGCGATTCAGACCAAACTACTGGACCGATCTTTATGAAATTTGACATGAGAGTTCCTGGGTATGAAATCCCCGAACGTTTTTTTCATTTTTTTGATAAATGTCTTTGATGACGTCATATCCGGCTTTTCGTGAAAGTTGAGGCGGCACTGTCACGCCCTCATTTTTCAACCAAATTGGTTGAAATTTTGGTCAAGTAATCTTCGACGAAGCCCGGGGTTCGGTATTGCATTTCAGCTTGGTGGCTTAAAAATTAATTAATGACTTTGGTCTTTAAAAATCGGAAAATTGTAAAAAAAAATAAAAATTTATAAAACGATCCAAATTTACGTTTATCTTATTCTCCATTATTTGCTGATTCCAAAAACATATAAATATGTTATATTCGGATTAAAAACAAGCTCTGAAAATTAAATATATACAAATTATTATCAAAATTAAATTGTCCAAATCAATTTAAAAACACTTTCATCTTATTCCTTGTCGGTTCCTGATTCAAAAAACATAGAGATATGATATGTTTGGATTAAAAACACGCTCAGAAAGTTAAAACAAAGAGAGGTACAGAAAAGCGTGCTATCCTTCTTAGCGCAACTACTACCCCGCTCTTCTTGTCAATTTAACTGCCTTTGCCATGAGCGGTGGCCTGACGATGCTACGAGTAAAATGGCATTGCGTTCAGTTTCATTCTGTGAGTTCGACAGCTACTTGACTAAATATTGTATTTTCGCCTTACGCGACTTGTTTTTTTTTAATCCAGGCATAGGCCATACATGGGGGGGGGGGGGGGGGGGGGCTGAGGGGGGATTTCAAGGAATCTTGCCATACATTATGGGGGGGGGGGGGAGGGGGGTGCGGTACTAAGCCAAAGTTTGGGATTCTGCCAGTGTCACGATTTCATCTTTCGCCTGTGTACATATTTCCCCCTCGACATATATACCTTAAGACTGAAATGTTGTTTCCTGGTAAAATTAAGAAGTGAAATTATTTATGGACGAAAAGCATGTCAGTTTCTTGCATGTGAAGAAAATTGGTGGTAAAATTTAATAGATTTCACCCCCAAAATCGAATTCTTCGAAAACGTGTACTGAGTGGTTACGTCCCTTGAGTAAGAAGGAAAACATTTTAGGATGAATCAAATTTCTAGTTAGATAAAACAAATTGGTTGGACAAATTTGGCCCCATGAATGTAAGGTACACAAGGTCGCTCATCAGTACTATCGAAGGGTGTTTTTTTTTGTTCAGTGTAGAGTTTATACTAGATCAACGAGGCCGAGAAGCGAAATATCAACACGGCGAAAGATGAAAACGTCACGCCGGCGTTACCCATGCAGATGCAGAAAGAAACGCTGCATTCTTTAGTTGTTTACTAACTCAGGCATAGCCATACATGAGGGGGGGGATTTCAAGGAATCTTGCCATACATGGGGGGGGGGGGGGGGGTGTGGGTGGCGGTACTGGGAGCCAAAGTTTTGGATTCTGCCGGGGTTACCCATTCAGATGCAGAAAGAATCTTGCTTAGGCCATACAATACATATGGGGGGGGGGGGGGGGTGTATTACCTGAAAACAGCATTCGAGCAAATAGTTATTTTGCTTCTTTTCTAACCCAGGCATAGGTTGTCATTTAGTTATAATATGCGTTTGAATCATCATATATTTTAGACGTTTTAGATTTCCATTTCGTAAAAATCTATGACCCATGGTATAGGCCATACATGAGGGGGGAGAGAGGGCGGTGCTATTACCTGAAAACAGCACACACACGTGCCATTGGACGTACCTTTATTGGGTGTGTGTTTGTGTGTGTGTGTGTGTGTGTGTGTGTGTGTGTGTGTGTGTGTGTGTGTGTGTGTGTGTGTACATGACTTTATATGCATGGATGCGTGCACTCGATTGTGTGTGTGTGTGTGTTTGAACCATGTATATTTTGTGTGTTGTCATTTACATATGTTATACTATGCGTTTGAATCATTATATATTTTAGACGTCATACCTTTTGTTCGTATCTTCACGATGGCTTTTACCTTTAATGCTTCCAACTTTCAAGGCGCTGCAAGGCTGGGAAGAGATGCGCACTTTCATCACTGTGTGTGTGTGTGTGTGTGTGTGTGTGTGTGTGTGTGTGTGTGTGTGTGTGTGTGTGTGTGTGTGTGTGTGTGTGTGTGATCATTTGGGGGTGGGGCTGGATTTTTACACCAATGAGCAAACGTATAAAGAGAAAATTGTGTTCATGTAGACGTAATCATGCAAAGGTCATTCCTGCCAAAACAAATCATTTTTCAGTGTTGCATACTCCTGTGTATAAGGTATATTTTTTTTCTTCATTTTCTTCAGATATGGCGTCCCACTTTCATCACTGTGTGTGTGTGTGTGTGTGTGTGTGTGTGTGTGTGTGTGTGTGTGTGTGTGTGTGTGTGTGTGTGTGTGTGTGTGTGTGTGTGTGTGTGTGTGAACATTTGGGGGGGGGGGGCTGGATTTTTACACCAATGAGCAAACGTATAAAGAGAAAATTTTGTTCATGTAGACGTAATCATGCAAACGTCATTCCTGCCAAAACAAATCATTTTTCAGTGTTGCATACTCCTGTGTATAAGATATATATTTATTTTTCATTTTCTTCAGATATGGCGTCCCAACGACCAACTCACTGCGACCTCACTTCAAGACGGTGACCACAACTTGGCCTGGGGTGACTTCGACAAAAACAAAAGCAATCTTTCCAGACCATCATCAACCAATTGTCAGATGCAAAAACCAAAGCGAGCAAAGACTTCACACAACTAACCAATCTTAGGCGTGAAAATCAACGCCTCCAGTCGGCCACCTCATCTTCATCTGCACTACGTTCATCTACACCCACCGCTGCACCAAACAACCCTGCGGCAATAGCCAGCTCATCTTCATCTGCACTACGTTCCTCTACACCCACTGCTGCACCAAACAACCCTGCAGCAATAGCCAGCTAGTCTTCATCTGCACTACGTTCATCTTCATCTGCACTACGTTCATCTACACCCACTGCTGCACCAAAAAACCCTACAGCAATAGCCAGCTCATCTTCATCTGCACTACGTTCATCTACACCCACCGCTGCACCAAACAACCCTGCAGCAATAGCCCGCTCATCTTCATCTGCACTACGTTCATCTTCACCCACCGCTGCACCAAACAACCCTGCAGCAATAGCCAGCTAATCTTCATCTGCACTACGTTCATCTACACCCACCGCTGCACCAAACAACCCTGCAGCAATAGCCAGCTAATCTTCATCTGCACTACGTTCACCTACACCCACCGCTGCACCAAACAACCCTGCAGCAACAAGCACTCCTACAAACACATCAAACCACCTCGACAATGTCGACGTCCTAACGCTCAGTCAAATCATGGATGACGACATGATTGACGCAACACAAAATTCAACACAATCCACAGACATGTTTGATGGAACACAAAACGCAACACAAAACGAAACCCAGTCCACTTCAGATAACGCAGTCACATTGGGAGAAGCTCTCCAAGCATTGTCTCAGGAATAAACATTCACATTCAACCCATTTTTTCACAACCTTTTCAGAGTCAGTAGTTGCGGGTAAAATCTGATCCCTGTTTTGAATTTTGTGGAATCATTTTGCGACATATCGATAAAGTCACGAGACAAAGAACATCAACAAAGACCATTATGGGCAACCATGTAAATTTTTGCGGGGGTGTAACGGAGATCGACTTTTTCTTTATAAGAATAGGAATCACATCATCTTAAACTCTACACGCGGTGACAACTGCAACACATATGGCTCACAGCATGACAAACAAACAAGTCGCGTAAGGCGAAAATACAACATTTAGTCAAGTAGCTGTCGAACTCACAGAATGAAACTGAACGCAATGCAACGCAGCAAGACCGTATACTCGTAGCATCGTCAGTCCACCGCGCACGGCAAAGGCAGTGAAATTGACAAGAAGAGCGGGGTAGTACTTGCGCTGAGAAGGATAGCACGCTTTTCTGTACCTCTCTTCGTTTTAACTTTCTGAGCGTGTTTTTAATCCAAACATATCATATCTATATGTTTTTGGAATCAGGAACCGACAAGGAATAAGATGAAGGTGTTTTTAAATTGATTTGGACAATTTAATTTTGATAATAATGTTTATATTTTTAATTTTCAGAGCTTGTTTTTAATTCAAATATAACATATTTATATATTTTTGGAATCAGAAAATGATAAAGAATAAGATGTACGTAAATTTGGATCGTTTGATAAAAATTTTTTTTTTTACAATTTTCAGATTTTTAATGACCAAACTCACTCATTAGTTTTTAAGCCACCAAGCTGAAATGCAATACCAAACCCCGGCCTTCGTCGAAGATTACTTGACCAAAATTTCAACCAATTTGGTTGAAAAATGAGGGCGTGACAGTGCCGCCTCAACTTTCACGAAAAGCCGGATATGACGTCATCAAAGACATTTATTGAAAAAATGAAAAAAAGTCTGGGGATTTCATACCCAGGAACTCTCATGTCAAATTTCATAAAGATCGGTCCAGTAGTTTAGTCTGAATCGCTCTACACACACACACAGACAGACACACACACACACACACACACACACACACACACACACACACACACACACACACACACACACACACACACACACACACACACACATACACCACGACCCTCGTCTCGATTCCCCCCTCTACGTTAAAATATTTAGTCAAAACTTGACTAAATATAAAACAAGTCGCGTAAGGCGAAAATACAATATTTAGTCAAGTAGCTGTCGAACTCACTGAATGAAAGTGAACGCAATGCCATTTTTCAGCAAGACCGTATACTCGTAGCATCGTCAGTCCACCGCTCATGGCAAAGGCAGTGAAATTGACAAGAAGAGCGGGGTAGTAGTTGCGCTAAGAAGGAAAGCACGCTTTTCTGTACCTCTCTTTGTTTTAACTTTCTGAGCGTGTTTTTAATCCAAACATATCATATCTATATGTTTTTGGAATCAGGAGCCGACAAGGAATAAGATGAAAGTGTTTTTAAATTGATTTGGACAATTTAATTTTGATAATAATTTTATATATTTAATTTTCAGAGCTTGTTTTTAATCCGAATATAACATATTTATATGTTTTTGGAATCAGCAAATGATGGAGAATAAGATAAACGTAAATTTGGATCGTTTTATAAATTTTTATTTTTTTTTACAATTTTCCGATTTTTAATGACCAAAGTCATTAATTAATTTTTAAGCCACCAAGCTGAAATGCAATACCGAACCCCGGGCTTTGTCGAAGATTACTTGACCAAAATTTCAACCAATTTAATTGAAAAATGAGGGCGTGACAGTGCCGCCTCAACTTTCACGAAAAGCCGGATATGACGTCATCAAAGACATTTATCAAAACAATGAAAAAAACGTTCGGGGATTTCATACCCAGGAACTCTCATGTCAAATTTCATAAAGATCGGTCCAGTAGTTTAGTCTGAATCGCTCTACACACACACACACACATACACACACACGCACACACACACGCACACACGCACGCACATACACCACGACCCTCGTTTCGATTCCCCCTCGATGTTAAAATGTTTAGTCAAAACTTGACTAAATATAAAGAGCCCCTGCAATGAATACTCCATGCTTAGTCCTATTTATCAGTTTTGGTGGCGCTGATTTGGCAAATGAAATGTTTTAGTTATGTTGTGCTGGCTTGCAGCCCAAGAAAAATATTAAACAAAAGCAAATTTATGCATGGTGATCTGTAAACTTCTGTTCTCTGTGCACAATGCATGTGTAAACATTTTGTTGTTCGCAGAACGCAGAATCAATTTCACATTTTAACCCTCAGGCTGGTTGTCGCGACATATGTCGCGCTACTTTACGTATACTGTCACCTGGTTGTCACGACATGTTGCGCTACTGGCTCAGTCTGTTTGGTCGGTTCCGATTACCTCCCATGGATGCGAAAACCTATATGACCGTTTTTTGTTATTTTTCTCTCTGTTAATTCACCAGTGGCTATGTAACATGTGTTGCAGAATTGCACCAGTATAAGGGTTAACATTTTATTTTTCACTCACATGTTTGCTGAAGTGTACAAATTTTGTTCCATTTAGTGCTGTTTTTTCCCCCCGTCTCAAGACATATATGGTGATGTGTACAACTATTGTTCTCTGGGCACATTTTTTTGCACATTTATGTCCCTCACTTATGTCAATGTAGCCGCTAATTTGTTTAAGTCCAGTCAATCGTGCAAACGTTTCATTGTGGGTGACTCGAGCTGTCGGGGTACTGCGACGAGATTTCTTACCCAATTATATGATTGGTGTTATATATTCTTTTACACATTTTAACTAGCTTTCATCATCTTGGTTGAAGCGTGACAAAATGATTTTGTCACATTGATTGAATTCTCAGACTGTCCACATTGACTGAAATCTCAGAAAAGGGCACAATTTAACGCTGTTTTATTCTTTCCCAATTATATGATTTGTTATTGTTCACAGAACCCACTGTATATTTACCACTGGGTTACTTTTTCATTCCTATTTGCTGATGTGTAAAACTTTTTTTTTGTACTGTGCACTCTATTTGCTCATTTAATGCTGTGTATATGTGTTTGTTTCACTCTCATGTGTCATATTTTCTGAGATTTCGGTCAATGTAGCCACTTTTTTGTTTTTCCGCATTTAGCCTTTCCTTCGTAACTGTCTGCCTTCACCAAGCTGTAGATTCTTGCATTACTAATGGCGAGCAGCTACGCAAGAAAACAAAGAAAGTGTATTCAAGCGCCGAGCCTGGTAAAAAGAAAATATCGCTACATTGACCGAAATTTCAGAAAGCGTCACATGTTTGCTGCTGTGTAAATGGTTTGCAGTTCATTGCACATTGAACGCTGCTTTTCTTAGGTTTGATGTTTTATCACATTTAATTTTGTTGTTCTGTGTGTGCTAGCGCTTTTTTTGGGTAACTTTGTCGCAGTTACTTCTAAGTTTAATATGTTACTGTTGTCACTGCACAAGTCATGGCCAATCCACCACTATGCCCTTTTTTTTATCTCTCCCAATAAATGTATGGCATTTTGTTCTTTACGCGCGTGCCATTGCACATTGAACACGTTTTTGTTGTTGCTTATTCATAATTAACTCTGTAATTAATGAAGAAGAAAAAATCCCGTGCGGGGCACGGGTATTACCAGTGCATTATTAACAGCTATTGTGTTTTCAGCGTAGCAATAGGGCCCGATATTTAGACGAGACAAGTATAATGCCGACGAGTCGAAGACGAGTCGCATTATACTTGTTCGAGTCTAAATATCGGACCCTATTGCTACACTGAAAACACAATAGCGTTTATATAGCTATTCTGACATTAAATTCTGTGTTAGAATCATGTTTTTGTCAGCGACAAGTACCAGAATGGTCCATGTCGTTGATTGCAGACGACGGTTCCCTTTCCGCATGAAGCCACGGAAATAACCGAACATTGAAAAACCCACGGACATGTATTACGGAGAAAACTCGAGATAACCGGATGCTTAGCATTACGTCAATATGTTAGGAATCATATGACGTCATGACGTATCATGCTTGCCTACGTAGATTGTATGTTCGAAAGTCTGACTTCTGTTGGGAATTCGCGTGGTGAAGACAGCGGTAAATCTGTAGATGATAAGAGAACAAGGATTGTCTCAGAAGAAACGACGAAATGTTTCAGACCGGTAACTTCATTTCAACATTGCACTATACAATGGACGTTCTATGTGACAGGAGAGTTTGCTGATTTTGTGTTAAACATTGGAGAGATCGTCTGCTAGAATCCGAGATAGGTCGCTTCAGATTGCAGCTTCTGGAAATTTGCAAGGTTTGTTGCCTGTTAAAGAACTGGATTTTACATGTAATGTAGGGCCTATGTCATGTACAGTAAGCAACAACAAAAACACACACAAAGCAAATGGCATCGTCTGTCGACTAGTCACAGAGTGACAGAAACAAACCTGGCGAGGTATGCGTGTACTTTATACACGTGGAAGAAACCGGAACCACGCGTCTTTGTTATTGCCGATATCGTTTGGATATCGGCAAAAATGGCCAACTTTTGTATCGTTATGCTTTGATGATCGGAAAAGGGATGTGTGAGACCATCCAATCACAGCCCCCGAATTCCCCCACGTGTCCATCAGAATAGCTATATAATGTAATACGTTGCAGCCCACTCATTTCAAGAGCTGTGGTGAAAATATGAACATCAAGTCCCATTCCAAAAAATGAAAATGTAGGTAGTTTCCCAACCCTACCCCCTACATTTCGTGGTCGCCATTTTACATTCACCACTTTCATAGACATCAACACATTTCAGAGCTGAAAGCAAGCAGAGCTTTCATATTGCACATACTGATAGCCAACGGTATCAGCAATATGTTTACCAAATTCCATGACCTTGACCTTCACATAAGGTCACTGGCGAGTTCCGAAACATTATAACCAATTCAATATTTAGTAAAAGCACAAACAGAAAAAGAGTTTAAATCTGTACTAAAAGTAAAAGGGTTGTAAATTCTGTTTAAGATCCAGAAAATTGAAGATATGCGTTGTTTGAATGGAATGCAGCACGATTGTCACAATACAAAGACGTTTGTGATGCTTTATAGTCTTTTTATATGTAATTTTTGTTGCGCTATTGCAGTTAATGCCTCGGAGATATTGAAAATGCCTTATAATGTGATAGGCCTATGTTGTAGCCCACTCATTTCCAGAGGTGTGGTGAAAATTTGAACATCAAGTCCCTTGCAAAAAAATGAGACTGCAAGCAGTTTCTCAACCCTACCCCCTAAATTTAGCCCTCGTCATTTTGCATTCCCCACATTCATAGTCATCAACACATTTTAGAGATGACAGCAGCAGAGCTTTCATATTTCGCATACTTATAGCCTAAGGTGTCAAACCTATGTTTACCAATATTTGATGACCTTGACCTTCACCTAAAGTTCCGAAACTTTGTAACCATTTCAGCATTTTGCAAAAACTCAATTAAAAAGAATAAAAACTCATGCTAAGAGGTAGATAAATTATATTTTAAAAATCCGGAAAATTGAAGATATGGATGTTTGAATGGAATGCAGCGCGAAAAGTACAGAACACGTTTCACAGAGTATTTTAATATAAAATGTGTGTAACACTTTTGCGTTTTGTTTTTAACGATGTGAAAAATAGGCCTATGAAATATTCAAAGATCCTTAAAGATGTGATATGTTGTAGCACATTCATTTCTGAAGCTATGGTACAAATATGAACATCCAGTGTGCGTGTGTGTGTGTGTGTGTGTGTGTGTGTGTGTGTGTGTGTGTGTGTGTGGGTGTGTGTGTGTGTGTGTGTGTGTGTGTGTGTTACATTCGAAGGAGTTGATTCTGGTGTGCAACACAGTTGTCTTTCTGTAACCTATACGTACGGATCATCCTGCTCAGATGACATGTATTCCTTGTGTACTGTCATTCACGATACACAGCCAACATAGAAGACTGTTAAGTTTAATCTTTTGGGAAACAACTACCCAGCGCCAGCAAACCAAGTAAACGGGAAGAAGCAACTGATAGATCCGAACTGAAATGATTCATCAATCAAGTCCCAGTAATTTACATTAGCATCTGGTGGTCTATAAAAAGTACCAACAAGAAGGGTCTCCTGGTCGATTTTGGTTTCCACCCATACCGCCTCTAGAGAAGGTATGCTCAAATCGTATCTGGGTTTGCATATCAAATCACTCTTCACATACACCGCCACACCCCCATGAGCATCACCAGGCCTATCGCATCTTATTGGTGGATGAAAACCATTCAGATTAATATCTTCATTATCAACATCTGTGGACAACCACGTTTCTGATACAGTAATAATATCGAAACGTCCTAATTCGGCCTGCAAATGAAATATTTTGTTCTTAAGGCTTCGCACATTAATATGAACAATAGATATGCCTTGTTCTCTATCAAGAACTGGTCCAGGGTTTGGTTCCACATCCCCACAAAGCAGCAACAAAAACAAACAGATGAAACAGAAAAGCATGTTCACAAACATCAATGTACTGACGAGGACATTAGAAAAGTTCGTCTTATTTTTCAAACCGTTATTACAACATCGACTTCGACGACTCAAATGGTGTGAAAAACTGGCATCGTTTAATATCAAGAACAATAAGAGGGCTAGCGACAAGCCTCTTGACCCGTACAACAAAAGAACTAGACATGAATTAACATTTCTGATATTCATAAAATAAAGTTTATGCGTCGATAGTTTGACTGCGACACCGGAGTAGCCCCCAATCCTGGCCCTGAACTGTTGAAGACTACATCCACTCATTACGTCACAGCTCTTTGCAAGATTTCAAACCAGTCAGAGGCCAGGAGGTGGTACCACGTCAGTGCCGCGCTCAGAATGATACAACCGGGAAAAACTAATTCAGATTCTTGTCATACTCAGCTTATCCAAAAGATAAGAGTCTGGAAGTTTAACTCGGGTAAGTTGTGCTACCGCTCAATGTCAAACCTCGTTCTGTTGAGTCGATCGCCGAATTTGGAATGTTTTTTTTTTAAATTAAACAAAAGTCAACCCCTTTGATCTAAAAAAAAAAAAAGTCAACTTTGTGGAACGATCATTCATAGGCTGACGTTTGTCACCCAATAATGAAGTGATTCGGTCAACCGTCATTACCATGTTTTAGGGCTGCATTTGTTGGTGCGTCACCTTGTACACAATCGTACACAGGAACGTGGGGAAATAAATCATGTTAAGAACATAAAAGGGAAAAAGAAGAAGGAGGAGGAGGAGGAGTGTACATTAAAAAAGACACAAAAGCAAATCTTAGAGAAAAATCAATATTTGAAAAATTATAGGTTTTGTTAAATATGTAGAGGAGTTTCTTACCACTGGCCAGCATTGCTGACAGCAGGAAAAGCAGGCACACCATGAACTTCATTCTGAAACAGACAACGGAGACAGGATTCAATCGAGGGGTCTCTCTCTCTCTCTCTCTCTCTCTCTCTCTCTCTCTCTCTCTCTCTCTCTCTCTCTCTCTCTCTCTCTCTCTCTCTCTCTCTCTCTCTCACGTTCTCAAACACACACTCACGCTATTTTTCTTTTTCTTTTTTTTTTTTCCTTTTGTGTGACCTCAGTTGCATGCAGGATGCTTCAACCCATATTTTTTGCCCGATTTTTTTTTTAATTTTTTTTAATTTTTATTTTTTAATTTTTTTTATTTTTATTTTATTTTTTTAATTTTTTTTTTGTAATATAAGGCGGGGAGCATTCTTCTTCCTTGGTCTTTTTCTCTATAACATAATCAACTTTATATTATAACCGGCCCCCGTAGCGCAGTGGTTAGCGCATCGGGCTGTGGGCCGGGAGGTCGTGGGTTCGAATCCCATCAGGGTCATGTGGGTTTTTCGGGCTACGGTCGGCTCCTACCCAGAGTGGAAGTGCTATGGTTCCTATGGGAAGGCTGGAATCACACAGCCGAGTGTCATTCACTTAACGAATGCGACTTTGAGGGTGCTCAGGTTCTGTATACCTGACCAACACCGCAGGTGCGGCAGTTCTCGGGCCTGATTGACACCAGGATATATTATGACAGTAAGCGTAGAGTGCTGCCCTGTCACGTAGTCTCAAACCAAATTGGAAATCCATAGCATCATCATTATAATCATCCTCATCTCATTAATCATCCAAAATTATAAATTGTCCTTGCTCTTGTGGCCCTTCATGCCCGGAGCTCTCATGGTGACCTTGGTCTCAGTGTTCCTGTTCCATCCTTCCCTGAATAGTACTTCTGCTGTCAGTCTTCAACGTGTGACGTTCTGGGGGGTCGACGGAGGGACGTGGTGGCGGTCTGCTCTCTGGAGGGGACCCTCACTCAGTCTGGCTCCGCGACTTAGCAGTCAATGTCGTTAGTAGGGGGCATAGTAGGTAGTGGGCTGCGTCCGTTAGCTCGGGACAGACCCACTACTGAACACCGTCGAAGTGACTCAGCAGAAGTGCAGTGTCATCTTCCGAGGGTAGCCTACCGCAACGACCCGACATCCCTCCCTAGAGCGTCTGTAAAATCGACAAGTCTGGCAGCGGAACGAATTTCAGATGTAGATGGAGCAGCGAGTGCAGGGACGGGGCGGCGTGAAAGCACACCGGGACAAGGAACAGGTGTAAGGAAAAAAAAAAAAAAAAAAAAAAAAAAAAAAAAAACTTTATATTATACAAAACATAAACTTCTGTCTAATGTTTAACTCTAATTCCAATAAAATACGTAAGTCTAACTTCTTCCCATACTTAAATTTTCCTATGGTCATTTTTGTTATCAAAATACAAAAATTTATAAAGTAATTTTGATCGTTTTTTAAGTTTTCATTCCAAAAACCAAATAATATATCTGTTTCATTCAAAGTTATATTACAATAAATTTGCTTAAAAATAAAGTCTTTACATAGTTTCCAAACGTTTCTCACCTCTTGACAATGAAACAAGTCGCGTAAGGCGAAAATGCAATATTTAGTCAAGTAGCTGTCGAACTCACAGAATGAAACTGAACGCAATGCCATTTTTCAGCAAGACCGTATACTCGTAGCATCGTCAGTCCCCCGCTCATGGCAAAGGCAGTGAAATTGACAAGAAGAGCGGGGTAGTAGTTGCGCTAAGAAGGATAGCACGCTTTTCTGTACCTCTCTTTGTTTTAACTTTCTGAGCGTGTTTTTAATCCAAACATATCATATCTATATGTTTTTGGAATCAGGAACCGACAAGGAATAAGATGAAAGTGTTTTTAAATTGATTTTGGACAATTTAATTTTGATAATAATTTTTATATATTTAATTTTCAGAGCTTGTTTTTAATCCGAATATAACATATTTATATGTTTTTGGAATCAGCAAATGATAGAGAATAAGATAAACGTAAATTTGGATCGTTTTATAAATTTTTATTTTTTTTTTTACAATTTTCAGATTTTTAATGACCAAAGTCATCAATTAATTTTTAAGCCACCAAGCTGAAATGCAATACCAAAGTCCGGGCTTTGTCGAAGATTACTTGACCAAAATTTCAACCAATTTGGTTGAAAAATGAGGGCGTGACAGTGCCGCCTCAACTTTCTCGAAAAGCCGGATATGACGTCATCAAAGACATTTATCAAAAAAATGAAAAAAACGTTCGGGGATTTCATACCCAGGAACTCTCATGTCAAATTTCATAAAGATCGGTCCTGTAGTTTAGTCTGAATCGCTCTACACACACACACACACACACACACACAAACACACACACAGACACACACACACACGCACATACACCACGACCCTCGTTTCGATTCCCCCTCGATGTTAAAATATTTAGTCAAAACTTGTCTAAATATAAAAAGAAGTGCTCAAGTGTATCTAGTTCATTACAAACTTCACAATTATTAGTTTGACATAAACCCATCTTGTTTAGTAAAATATTCGTTGGGTAAATTATGTGTAAAATTTTCCAATGAAGCAGACGCAGTCGTTCTTCTTTTGTACAATTAACAGCTAACAGCCAGTGTTTTGATTCCAGAACAACATTATGCTTTCTTTGCCAAAAAGAACAGGCGCTCGGAGTTTGTACCTCGAAATTAACCAAAACAGTTCTTATTTCCCTTGGTGTAATATTACCAATACGAGTCAAACCCTGCAACAGAACATATCGGTATGGCAATGCGTTAATCAGTTTTGTTTTAAGTGCTGTACATAACGTATTATACTCAAATTGTCTGGCTGGTTTATAACCAACCTTTTGACATAATTCTTCAAATGAAATCACGTTACCGATTTCATTCATGACATCCTTTACATCTTTCTTTCTTTATTTGGTGTTTAACGTCGTTTTCAACCACGAAGGTTATATCGCGACGAGGAAAGGGGGGGGGGGGTGGGGGGAGATGGGATAGAACCACTTGTCAATTGTTTCTTGTTCACAAAAGCACTAATCAAAAAATTGCTCCAGGGGCTTGCAACGTAGTACAATGTATTACCTGGGAGAATGCAAGTTTCCAGTACAAAGGACTTATTTCTTACATACTGCTTGACTAAAAATCTTTACAAACATTGACTATATTCTATACAAGAAACACTTAACAAGGGTAAAAGGAGAAACAGAATCCGTTAGTCGCCTCTTACGACATGCTGGGGAGCATCGGGTAAATTCTTCCCCCTAACCCGCAGGGGGTATCCTTTACATGATAAATATGACATTTAATAAAATCTTTGAAAAAGAGGCATTTATGTTTATATTGTATATTCATGTTGTTCCATATACATTGATTCATCAATGGAACAGGCGTGGCATCATACTTTTCATACAAAATGTGTTTGTTGTCTAGCCAGGTTAACAATACTTGTCTCCAAAAGACCGATCTGCAGTTAACAACGCCAACCAGCTTCTTGGAGGATGCATTAGAGTCAAAACAGGACAAACCATTACCCAAATTTGAAAAAAAACCATATCTAGGAGTGACAGACCAGTAATTGTCTGTAGAGTTCTGCAGACCAATAGCCCACGACATCATAAATGAGTTGTGCATATCCACAACATTTATCATATTTAATCCACCATTATCTCTTAATTTACACATAATTGTTCGTTTTACTTTTTCAAACGCCCGTGTATTTGAATATTTTTTCTTCCAAATAAACCTGAACAAAATGGAATTAATTTGATGTAAAACATGATAAGGCACTGCTAGAGACTGGAAAATATAAACGAACTGAGATATAAGAAAGGTTTTAACAATGCAAATTTTACCTTGTATACTTAAGTTTCTTTTGGACCAATTAAAAATTATTTGTTGCATACGTTGAATTTTCTTAGACCAGTTGTCTTCAATTGATGACGCAGGTATATTGTTTGAAAAAATAATTCCAACGATTTTTACTTTCCGTTTCCATTTAAGACCAAAATATTGGTCAGTACAGTATTTGTTTAACCAATCCACATGGCTTCAGTTTTATTTACATTCACTTCTAAATTGGAAACAGCTTTAAACATGTTTAAAATATGTAAAGCTCTTTCCAAATCTCGTTGATCATGTAAAAAAAGGGTGACATCATCGGCATATAAGAGCAGTTTTAGGGCCCTCATTGGTGATACCTCAAAAGGTGACATGGGTAGCCGGATACCCTCAACATCTTCATCTGAACGAATTCAATTCAAGGGCTATAATAAATGCCATCGGCGAGGATGGACATCCTTGACGGATGCCTGATTCCACAGGGAAATGCTCAGATATCCACCCTCTATAATTAATACAACTTTGACTGTTATTCATGATAACCGAAGCCCATTTCTTAAAATTGTCTCCAAAACCAAACTTATCAAAAGCAAACAAAATAAAGTCTGTGGATATGCTATCCAAAACACGTCGAAAATCAACTGCCAATAAAACTCCAGGTTTATCCATTGTATTCATAATATCTATGGTGTCATCAATAAGTCTAATCATTGTGCTAGTTTTCCTACCTTTCATAAAACCAACCTGATTTTCATGAATAATATCACCAATTACAGTTGAAAGTCTCCTTGCCAGACATTTTGCGAGGATCTTGTAATCTGTGTTAGTCAGAGATATGGGTCTCCAATTCCCGAGATCATCTCTGGATAATTCTTTCCCTTTATGGATTAATGTCAAGACAGCTTGTTTTTGAGTGGTCGATAACTCGCCATTAGCAAAGGATAATATAAAGGAGGCATGAACTTCATCCCTAATCTTCAGCCAAAATACTTAATAAAAACAGGTAGTGAGGCCATCTAGACCTGGGGCTGAATCGTTATTTAATAGTTTTAGAGCAACTGTTAATTCCTCTTTGGTAATATCAGCATCTTGATTGCCTTTTTGGTCATTGGAGAGAAACGGTATATTCAAATCTTGTACAAATTCCTGTGCGTTTATTTCGTTAAATTCAGATTGTTTTTCATATGCATCTTTAAAAGAACGTACCGGTTCTTTCATAATTTCTTGCTGTGTATTTACTACCCTGCCATCTTTTGTTTGCAACCGGTCCATAATGTTCATTATTGGCTTTACTTTTGTCCAAGTTCAAAAAATATTTGGTGTTCTTCTCCCCTTCTTCTATAAACTGGACACGGGAACGAACTTGGGCACTTTTGGCTTTTTCCAGGGACAGTACCTCAAGGTCTGATTTAATATTTTCTCTCTTTATCAAAAGTGTCTCATCCTGTGGTTTATTGGCTAATAATGTATCAGATTCATTCCCTCTGAAGAGAAACACAATAATTAGTTTGTTTTCGTTTCCTTCCCGCTGCATAGGCTGTACACAAATCACGCATTCGTACTTTCAATAATTCCCATTTTAAGTGAGCATTCGTATCCATATTTTCTAATAAAAAGGTATCAATCATTCATCAAATCAACAAAACATTTATCACTCAATAATTGGTTATTGAATTTCCAATAAGAGGGACCACGTTTGATATTTACAAACTGAATTTTGAGTTCAAGCAAACGATGATCTGTGTGTGGTACTGACAAGATATTACAAAAAAGGGTTTTATCAAATAAATGATCAGAAACGAAAATATAATCGAGACGACGGGCTATCAAGGGATTCTTCCTACTCCAGGAAAACTCTCTTTCATCTGTGTGAAACAGGCGCCATACATCATTTAAGACATTATTATTTAAGAATTAAACACACACACACACACACACACACACACACACACACACACACACCCACACACATACACACACACGAAACCTTTTACACAATTTAAATCAAATCAAATCAAATCAAATCAAATTAATTGTATTATCTCACATAGAAATGTCTCACATAGAAATGTCAGTGGTGGTGCATGTAGCATCGAGACACACAAAAGACTGCACCATATGCACATTCAAAAAACAACCGCAACACAACAACACCAACGGCAAGGCAACAACAGCGAACCATTTCCAGACAGAAAGCAGACCTGTACCTGAGAAAAGCGACGATCTCTGTCACATTAAAACGAGTGTGGCGTTGGATGTCCGAGGCTTCTGCGTGTGACAGGCATTAGCAACAACGTCTTATATAGTTATCACTCAAACACTGTGTTATTTCACAAGTACCAGGTGAAAAGTTCACAAGCTCAACCAACAGTCGATGGCACGCAGTAGAACGTGATGTTAAAGATGTCATCCACCAACATACACAACCACCAGCATAACCACCAGTACAACCACCACAACAACACCATCAACAACACAGACACAAAGAGAAAGGGAGAATGTACGTTCTGGCTCACCGATTCCGACAGACCCTAAATATTAACGCAAAATAGGCTTCTGGACTAAACTTTTACTAAAATGAAACATGCGACAAAATCAGAAAAATACTGCATAAATCCATACAAAAAAAAATACAGTAAAGTAAGGTTGTTTTGAACCAATGCCGGGTCTGTCGGAATCAGTAACCCAGAACGTACATTCTCCCTTTCTCTCATACAACCACGGAAATTACAAGCCGTTGCAGGTGTTCAAGCTAAATAATCGTCTCGTATCGAAAACAAAAGCAGACGACAAATTTAGTCAGTTGGAGTTGTCTCCCGTACTCCTGTAGCATGCACTAGTCAGTTTAGATCAGTGCGCTGCATCTCAGACTCTGTGGCTGCACCAGACGGTTCGGGAATTCCCAACAAAAGAAAAGATCATACGGCACTGACAACTTCAGTGTCAGCTGAACACGAGAGCGTTCGGTCTTTTAGAAGATTTGTATCTTGAAATGAAAATTAACGAATATCGCGCTGTCCGAAGGAATGGAGTACACTGTACCCACGGAATATGCGCGATATAAGACTCATTGATTGATTGATATATCGAGTCGGACAATGACCACGCTCAGGCTAAAACGATAGGACATCTGACCGACATGCGGCAATGTGAATCGGACATTTGGGGATTTTCATCGTTATATGTCCGATGTCCGACGCCTAACGACATCCCTGCCTACATTATTCTGATTGATCACAACCAAACCTACTATCATTGGACACATCCAAATGCAAGCGTCTGTTCTTGAAAATTTCCCACTGATCTAAAAATAAAACCAGTGCAATTTCCTCTGTCGCGCTTTGCCACAGAAACTCACGGTTTGGCCTGTATTTCTGATTTGTGCGCAAAAGCTTTCTTTCTTTTTTCTTTTTTTTAACATAACAATGTTTAATGTCACTGTTTGTTTAAAAGACCATGGTCATATTTGTAAAAAAAATGTTAAATTAGAAAATAAATAAGACTTTGGTATATGATTTTTCCTACACCTGTGCTGAAAATAAGAACTAAAAATGTTGGTATATAAGTCGCTCAAATACAAGAAGGTATGAATGGCTCGGTTTGAGTTTGTTGCAGTTGACCCTGCACAATACGATCTATGATGTTTTTGGTAACAATTTTGCCGTGACGTATTTCACAACTTCCTGTGTTACACAAACTCAATTTTGCCTGTACCAGAAACAAGCCAGCTCCGAAATTCTCAAGAATTCTAGGATTCTAAAAATAGTACCGTTCACGCGTGAACGGTAGGTCTTGCTGGTAAACCGGCGGCTTGGGTCACTCTGTTCCAACGCTTCGCTTCACTACGCTTCAATATTTAGGCTGCCTTTTCAGGCGGCCACCGAGTGCACTTTATGCAAATGACTTGTGTAATATTGTTCCACCACGATTGGTTCTGGTGTATCACGTGGTTCATGAATATTAAAACTTGTTTATTGAATCAAGCTTTGACAAGTGTACTTGGTGGCTGCTTTGAAACTCAACAAAGCCTACTCCCCTTTCACAAACACTTCCTCTTCCCCGCTGCAGTCAAAACAAAGCTGTCATAGCGGGTTTTCCCGATTGACAAAAATTCTTATTACACACTCAGACTATTTGAAGCCGCGTTTGTTCTCCAGTGGCCAATTGCATAAGAATATTCTGGTGATGAATAAACGCGCTTTGTGTCATTAGCATCTAAAGATTTCTTGTTTACAATAGTTGTGTTGATCTGATGAAGCGCGGAACTGATCTTAGGGTTGTCATGGTGAAACACTCGCTTCTGAAACAGTGCTTCCTTGTAGTTATCATGCGATATGCTCGACTTTACAACCTGTTTGCTTACACCCTTTGCTTTTTTAACCACCCCTTTCTCACTTGCAACACTGTACATCTTTGCACGCAATCCAACATACTCCTTAATTATCTTCCCATTCATTTCATCTTTCATCTTTCCAATAACCTTCTTGTTAACATTTGAGTGCAATGGTGATTCTTTAGGGTAGTCGCAAGTGTCATAAAAAGAATCTTTTCCTTTTACTGCAGGACTTTCAGCTTCTAGATCTTTGTAAATGTCATCCGCTGGAATGTCAAGTAAGAATGAATCTGTGTCTGTGTAAAGTACTCTCGATTTGGGATATCTTGGTTTCAAATAATCATACAAAAACTCAAGCATCAACAGTTTTGACAACTCTAGCACAGTAAAGCCTATGAATACTGGTTTGTCAAGCTTGACTACAAGTTTTTTCATTAAGATACCATACAGCTGTTCATGAAAGTATTTAAAGTCTTGATACTGTGGTTTGGATGTCAGCTTGATGGCCTCATTTTCTCTTGTAACAAGTCTAACATCCTTTCTCTTGTGTGGGTTTTCCATTGTCTTACCAAAGCAACTGTTGTTCATCAGTTTAAAAAAGTCTTTCTCTGATGCATCAGCGGCTTTGGTTCTCAGTTCTGTGTTTTTCATGATGTAAGGTTTCATAAACTGTTCTTGATCAAATAAAATTATACGATGAACAGCCTTCAAAATTAATCCATGTCTAATGTAAAACTGTAACAGTCTGTAGTGACACACATACTTCTTTTTGTGAAACAGATTGGGCACCAGCTTTGGAGGTTCTCTTGGGTTTACTTTTAACCTCTCAGCCGCTAAAGGATAATCATTATGTAGATCATGAAGTGATAGTGGATAGTCTAAGTCAACTTCTAGTATCCATCCCTTTCGACTGTCTGGGCCTGCTTTTAATATTGTCAGCACAACACATTGTGAAAATGGTCCTGAATAGATCTTAAAGTTCCGAAGTGGAAGCGTCTGACACATTGCCCAACCATACAAATTGTTTGCATCTAGATACATGATGTAATTAGAAGGTTTCATAGGATCAAAGTCGTCCAAGTATTTGTTGTTGGCTTTGCAGTAATTGTGTGAAGCCATACTGATTCCTCCACGTAGTCCATTTTCAATCATCTGAAGTGTAGGTAGATCTGATAGCAAGTCAATCTTTACTCCTGTAAATCTAAGAAATGCATCCCAGCTCATGCCTGGTGCAGATATGTAATGTGAAGGATCTAGATTGTAGTGCTTCATACATGTTCTTCTGTAATTCTCAAATATATCTGCAAGTAAACAAACATCAGCCAACAAATATTGATCATGATAATCACCCATTGTATTACATCCTAATTTATTCCATGCAGTCTTAGCGTGTTCATAGTCTTCGTCACTTATACCTTTACCCTTCAGCCGTGAGAAGTAAGCATCCTTTGGTGGTAACTCATCTTCATCAAACCTCTCCCACGAATCCATGTATTCATATGGATAGACTCCCTTTCTAACTAAGTCACTGTCAAAGTACTTACATGTGATTGGGAAAGCAGTTAGTGATGAAGATAAAGACTCAAGTGTTCCCATCAGATGTTGAGCAGAATCGTAGAAGTGTAAACTATTCAGAGTAAAGGCCATGTACTTTTCTGAAGACTGCGCAATGCATCTTGCTTTGTATTCATCAGTTACTGCCTGCATGATCAGATGTGAATCATAACCGCGCAAGTTATGGAAGAAGATTGGAAGCTTCCAAGTCTTAGGATCAAACTTTAATTGTAGATTACATTTGCTGTGTGCTGCTCCTCGGAACTGCCCACTTACATGATCATGATCTCTTACTATTGGATTGTCTGTGTTTGGTGTTAGACTTTGTTCGCATATCCAACACTGTGTGGTAGAGTTAAACTGTTCTTGGTCTTCCGGTTTCATAACAATGTCTGAAAGATTCAGTTGTTTGGAGCAGTCATTTCGCACTTGGTTCATTTGCTGTAAGAAGTTCTTTGCTGCATTAGGTCCTCTGTACAATTGCGGTTTAGAATGTTTACCATCTGAACTAACAACAATAAATGCATATGAACAGACTTGATGATTACTTAGAGTTACTGTTTTAGGTAGGTCTTTTGGTAAAGGTCCTTCATATGGCACAATGATAGATTCAAAGTCAGCATAAACAACATAAGGACTTTTCTGTAGTTTGCATACATTCTTAAAATACACTTTGCTGTCTGGCGGTGGTGTTGTTAACTTCACGACCGCATCATCAACGCTCTTACAATGTTGCTTGTGTATAAGTGCTGCATGAATTGATGGAATACGCAAGAGACATCGCCTACAAAAGTCTTGTTTACTATTGTGATTGCTTGTGCTCGCCATCAGTCTACTCATTGTACGAATCAAAGTGTAATGATATTTTACACCATCAGTCATTAGTAACATGTCAACATGGTTAGTATCACAATCACCAATCGTTGGTGAGTTCTTTGATATTCTGACTGGTTTCAGTTCATCTTCCTCATCCCACGTGTAAACATTTACGGTGATGGGTTTGTTTTGCTGTTCAAATTTGTCAATGCTTGTAATGCTGACAGGAAATTCAATACCAGTAAAGTTTAGTTTATTTCTGTATGCATGATAGTTAGACACTCTTTCTGCATTTTTCTTTACACTGTACAGTCTTGCCAGAACACACCACATAAAACATTTGTCATCATCATTCTTTATGTTCAGCACAGCACGTTTTTTGACAAGAGCAGGAGGTAAAGGTATGTAACTTCTACCTCTGATGGGGGCAAATTTACTTAGCTTCAATTCTATTTTTATAATTTCACCTTCTGACCATCCGGATCCTTTCATCTTTGCATCCTCTGCAGCTTGCTCAAACCGTTTCATCATTTCATCTGCCCAGTTTCCATTCAATTCTGCCATAGAATTAAGTGCTAGTTGTCTGGTTGAAACATGAACTTCTAGCACCTCATCACTGACTGTTTTGTATTTTATTAAACTGACTATCTGCACTTTTACTGGAGGTTCAATCAACAAATTGTTTGGAATTTGTTCAATGGCGTCTTGCACACTGGACTGCACATTTTGAGGATCCGTTACTTGTAATTCAACGGTGTCAAATACTGTCGATAAAGATTCTAATACAGAGTCTTCCATCGCTGTGAGTTTGATTTTATAACTCAAAATAAAAATATAAATCAAAAAAATGAAGTTGCTTAGAATTCTTTCTCAGAGCTTCCATTTTTGTTAACACTATAAAATCTGAAATAAAAAATCATTTAACATTTGTACCACGTGGAACTAATTGTAATTCCTCTTTTACAAAGGCTCTTTGCGGTGCTGGTTCTCTCAAGTAATATATAGGTGGATTTGTCTCTACTACTCTCTTGATTTCATGAATGTCAATACTCCAGATTGGATCCGTTGCACGCTTCCTGCTGTCACCCTCAGCTTCACCGGGTGCATATAAATATCTGACTTTCTGATTGAAAGGTAGTAATGCCACTGGTGTTGTTGACTTTGGAGCAACAGGTATTGTTTTCTGTTTGATTGCATCAACTGGTCTTAACCCTGTAGCTTTAAATACCTCCAGATTCATTGCTCTAAGTACTGATGGTAATCTTTTGACCCATTCAGTGTTACGCAATTTACTTTCTGTGTCCAAAAATTCCTGATGGTACTGATATGAAAACAGTTTTTCTGCCAACTGTTTGTTAAAGCTCTCAACAATAGCCTGTGACCTGTGGTTTCCTGGAATACCTCTCTTCACTGTAACATGATGTTTTAACAGAAGCTGGTTGACAGCTCCTTTAAACTCCTTACCATCATCGCACTGAATCATTCTAGGATACTTTAGTGGTCCACGTCTGTAAATTTCTTGCAGGGCAACAGCTGTAGCTATAGCACTTTTCTCTGTCAACGGTTCAGCATCTTTGTATCTTGTTGCAACATCAACTACAGTCAGTGCATACTTATATTTCTTCCTTCTGACTGTGTCATGCGGTAAATACAGCAGGTCTATTTGATGAGTGTCATTCGGTTTAATGTTAACAAAGTGTGGTCGTGTAATTTTTCTTGGTGCAGGTAAATAGATCTGCCAAACTGCCTGCTTTGACAACCATTTCTTTGCTATATCTTGAGAAACACCTGCTGCGTCACTGAGCTTGTCAATAGCAGTTCTTCCTTTCCAGTATCCTTTTGGGGAATAATATATTTTAGATAACAAAGCATCACTCATGGTTTTTTAAATGACAGAATATTAAGATTTGACAGCACGCGCAATAAAGTAAACAACAGCCATACCAATAACAATGAAAACAATCTCGCCCACCTTCTGCTCTTCTGAAGGCTGATAAAAGTCACCCAGTTTTGGAGGAGCACTTGTCTTCATTTTCTTTCCAGTTACAAGATAGTATTCTTGAATGGCTGCATCAACATTGGCAAAGGTTTTGTTTGCATGTCCTTGCTGCCTGAGTTTATCATTCATAAAGTCTAACTGCGCAATTCGTTTCTTCTCGTATTCATCCTGTGCTTTCGCCAGTTGTTCCATGGCTTTGTTGTGCCTTTCCCTCTCTTCACCATTTTGCAGTTTAGAAAACAAATAGTTGCTGCCAGAAAATGCAAGCGCATTTACAATCGCACCTCCCACCATCATAACCAAGCTAGCCATTTTATTGTCTTACATGTTTATATTTTCTGGAATAATTCCTTGCTTCACCAGGAAGTCTTTTGTTGCAAAGGAAGCTGTCACAACACCAATTAGTTTAGCACCGTCTTCGAAGTCTAACTTTCCCAAGTCGGCTGGTTTCATTCTGAGGAGACTTTTACCCAGCATTGTGTAACCTACACTCAAGCCTCCAATCACTGCAGCGTGATAAACTAGATTAACTATTGTCTTTTCAGAACTCATTTTTATGTTATCAAAATTAAAATATTAAAATTATTCCATATGAAATGAATCCACTGCAGGTACTACTGTGGGCTTTTTTATTGTTTGCACTGCTTTGTTTGTTGGTTTTGGTGTTTCTGATTTTGGTGTTTCTGATTTTGGTCTTTCTGACACTTTATATTTGCCTTGCCAAAGTTTGTAAAGCAAGTATCCACCTCCTCCAACAACAGCTGCTACAGCTACTTTTCTGTATGATAGAAATGAAGATTTTAATTCTTGATCAGTTTGTGTGACCTTAGTCACTTCAGGAATGTTTGGTGTCTGCTCAACCTCAGACATAATGTTCTGCTTTGCCTTTTGATTTAACTTTTTTTGTCTGTTCCATTCGGCTAGTTTTTTTCCTGCTTCTACTCTACCAGGTTTCTTTGTCACTGTGTTCACTTCTGGTATTTTCGTCTGCTCCACTGTCTGCTTCAACTGATCTGTCATCTTTTTTATTCTGAAAATTAATGTGTTTGAAAGTAATTAATCCAGCAACAAATGGTACTAATAAAGCACCAAATCGATAATACAGGCCACAGGCAAGAGATTCGAGGGACTTGGAAACAACAGGGTCATGAGTTAGATCATGTGTTAAGTCTTCCTCCGAGTCGAGAGGTGTAAAATGTCCAAAAATCTTTGTGTACAAACCTATAACAGTCTGTCCAATACTTCTAACCATCTTAGAACCAAGCACTGATTCATACCGTCCATGATACTTTTCTATATCTTCTGAGGAAAGATGTTGTACTTCTTCCACAGTTAACTGCTGCCCAAGGTAGTGTTTTGTTTTTCCACAAACAGCAAGTGAATACAATCTTTCTTTTTTATCAGGTATAGTCCTACTGTCACAGATTTCAATATCTGTAGCAGTCTGCATCAGCAATTCATCACAGTTCATTTTATTTTGATGCAGAATAAAATTAAAATCTAGTAATTAAACTTGAGTAAGAACTTAGGTAGGAACTTAACAAGAACTTAGGTAGGAACTTGAGTAAGAACTTAGGTAGGAACTTAACAAGAACTTGAGTAAAAACTTGACAAGAACTTGACAAGAACTTGACAAGAACTTAGTAAGAACTTGACAAGAACTTGACAAGAACTTGACAAGAACTTGAGTAAGAACTTGGTAAGAACTTAGCAAGGATTTCTACAAACATACATACTGAACTGGTTGATCAGTTTTTAAAACCAGTTTCGAGTGCTTAGAAGATTTCAGATTATTCTTTATTCTTTCTCTCTCCTGTTTGTTTTCAATGACATCATTTTCTCGAAGACACTCTTCAAAACTGTCACGGTCCTTTGAATAGAACAATGTTATTGTTTTGAGTTGCTCTCTAAAGTCTTTCAGAACTGCATTGTATTTTTGTGTTAATATCCAAACTGATATTAATGCATGTCGTCCACTGAATGCAAGCTTTGCTAGTGCACTTTTCTTTCTAACAATGTCACGTTCTGCTGCACAGTCATCAATAATAAACAGTGTTGGCGTGTTCTGAAAAAGATCGAAATAATGCTCCAAGCAAACATTTAGACGATCAGAAGGATTTACAATAAATATATTTTGATCAGACCATATGAATTTTCTCTCCTTGTATGTTCTGTTATGCTTTATGGTTGGACAGAATATGACTATGTGTTCAAAGTGATTTATGTAAACAGTCTGTAATAAATCCAAAACATATCTTGTTTTGCCGCAACCTGTTGCCCCACAAATCAAAGAACAGTGTGGATCTTTTGGAAGAAAATCTAGATACTTCATTTTAACACGTTCAATAAACAATATCCTGTAATCTGCTTTCAGAGATGTTTAACTGCGCATCTGACACAACAAACACGTAGATCTTAACTGATTTACTACTACTCCCTACTTCCTTTTCAATTTGTATTGTGATTCCTTCTGATCCGTTTTCAATTCGCCTTCCACTTCCATGCAGTTTGTTGTCGTCAGTTGTTCTGAGATCCAGCCATAACGCATATTTATTTGTCAAGAAATCTTCTACGCCAACACCGTGTAAATGTAGATCTTTAGCCACAAGATCAGATGTTGGGTCTTTCAATCTTCCTCCAGTAAAGTACTTTCTTGCTTCATCATAGTGTTGGTATGGCAGCATGCCAGATGCAAATATTTGGTTTGGCTGCCCTTCAATTGTGCAATATACTCTATTGATTAGTGGATTGTAAAACTTTTCTATTTGCCTTTCATATGAATCTTTTGGTTCCTCAAACAACATAAGTATTCCCTTCATTGACCTAGCTGGTGTATTCAAGTTAATGTTCCAGATTGGATCAGCCTGGCTTTTTGAAAGTGTACTGTGATTCAACACTCTTTCATAATAGATAGGCAGCTTAGAACTGTACTGATTTTCTATAAGTCTAGCCAGTTCAGGATGGTTTACAACATCAAACTCTAAAGAAATTCCAGACACCTTATACTTTGCTTCCGGGTCTTGTGAAAGCATAACACGATCATAACTATTGAAAGTCAGGTCGTATGACAGCCTGTCACGCAATGCTCCTTGATAGAAGGGAGGATGTGAATTTATGAGTTCAAAGTCAAGTGGAATACAAAATTTGTTTCCAAAAGCAACATTGACAGCGTTATCTTTTTTGTTATTGTCAGCTTTATCTCCTGCTCCTATTCTAACTTTTATCCCATTGTCTGACTGAATCCCTTGAAACACTCTGTTTTTCTTTTCATTGTCAGTCAACCAATTATCTGCGTAAACTAAAAATACATCTGCATTATTCAATGACATCACTTCCCGCCCTTCCAGTTTGACAGTAATCTTCCTCACAATTGCTCTTCCTACATTATAAGCCAAAGTCCTATTTTCATCTGAGCCAGATTCTAATTCTAATTTGAATGATAGTCTTACAGTGCCTGGTACAATAACATCGTTCTTACCCAGATTAGGAAACCTAACAGTAAGTATTTCATTCTGATCAATAGTAGAAGGATTATTTGTAACTATAACTGTTTGCCTTATTCCTTTTACCCCGAGAGGTTCTTTCAGCCTTCTGTAAGGATCAAGAACAGAACCGAACGATTGTGCCATCTTTTTTTATTTTCAAAATAAAAAATAAGTTACAAATGGCAGAAGGTGGATTTGAAGATTTATTTGAGCCAGCGGACGACATGAGCGAAGCAATCCCTTTGGTTCCCTACCATCATTCACTGCATTATGAGGTGGCACGACATGAACTTCTGGAAGGTAAAGTTAGAGATTTCTACAAAAGTTTAGGAGAAGAACCTGATGTTTTAGATCCAAACCAGTTCAAAATGGAAGCAAATCATTTATATACAACTAGCGATAAAGGAGAAAAAGTCCAACTTACATATAAATCTAATCCTGCTAAGTTTCTATCAAAAGTTTCACTAAAACAAAAACTTACTGCTAATCGACTTAGGCAATTAGATATTGTGCCTAGCACACGGTCATCATCTTCCCATGTTGTTTCCTTACTTCAACAAGCAGAACTAGGACTACCAACTGCTACTCAAATAGAATCTGTTCCATTGCAAGATCTTAATAAACTTGCAGATGAGGCTGATCAACTTATACAAGAGATAGAGACTTCTTTTTCTGAGGAAACTTCACTGAAGACTCCACATGAACTATTACCTATGAGAGAAATAGAAGCCCTTAATCAATCACTACAAACCATCAGAGGTGAAATAGCAAATAATCTGTCAAAACTAGGTCAGCTGGATGAAGATATAAACAAAGAGAAACAAAAACTTGCTGATGCTGATGATTTGAACCTAGAACAAGAAGTAAAAAACAGAATTTCTAAGCGTTTAAAAGATTTGCAGGAGGAGAAAGCCATAAGGTTAGAAGTTCTAAGTAACAATAGAGAACAACTGAGAACACAGGTCAGCAGAATAAAAAATACAATTCAAAGAATCCTTTACGAAGACACAACTCTTGCTGAAAGAATTAGAACGCTTTTCAGAGAGCAGGGAATCACAATAGCTAGTATACTAACTGCGTTAGGATTTGCAATAAGCACATTAGTGTTAACACTCACAGGTGGCACTGTCACACCTCCACCTCCACCTTCACCTTCACCTCCATCTGATCCGGGATGGGTAAAGAAACAACTCAAACACATTGCAGAACTATTAAAGAAACTAGCAGCAAAAGCTTTGGATGCACTTCCAGGAATCATTGGTTCAATTGTTAGCTGGCTGTTATCTTTTGCAGGTAAAGTTGTTGGTTTCATGGCTGAACATCTCTGGACTCTAATAGTTTTAATTGCAGGTGTTCTGCTAACGAGAATAAAGCAAAAGTAAGCCTACACCCACTCCACCAATTACTAGAGCAGTCTTCTGCGATTCATGATCATCACTAATACTAACAGCTTGATCATCACTAGTGACAGAATGATCTTCACCTGCAGCGTGATCTTCACTTGTCACGCTTTGTTTCTGTTCATTGTGATATGGCTGTAGCATCGTTCTGATTTCTGAATTCAGTTCTTCACCCTTTCCAAGCGGCTGGGTGTCACTAGCAATAATGATTTCATTGTTATAATTTGTTATTGTTCCAATCTGCAGCTGGAGATCAGAAGGTAACATGTAAAGGCCGTTACCAACAGCAAAGTCAACTTTTGATCTTGCATAACGGAGAGAGTCTTGATACCTTTTGATGCTGGAAGGCAGATCAACTGCAGAGTTTATGACATCTTCTAAATTTGATAACAACTGTTTCTGTGCACCAAACCCTGTGCTTGTTCTCATTATGTTTGATCGTGTCTGTGCCTGCGAGCCTAGCAAGCACCACGCATATGTTCGGATAGATTCATTGATCCTTTCAACACCTGATCCAGTGAAACCTTTGCCGGTGTCTAATATAAAAGTAGTCCATGCATTGTGGTGCTCTTGTTCTATTGATCCTAACTGTACCTGCACATTTGAAGAAAAAGATGTATGACCTGGCCAGTAATCAAAATTATACCTCCTGTGGACACCCCATAAATATAGTGTTCCCATGCCATGGTTTTTGTCTTGCTTTTGCCTAAAGTCGGTCTTAAAATCTATATTGAATTCATTGCAGAGACGCTCATACACTTTCATGTTTATCCTATTGTTGAATGGGTTCCAGCTCTTTTCATGCGGCATTGGTGCCTGAAGTTCAGACAAGATTCTCCTGCACTGATAGTAAACGTGAAATGTGTACACACACTTTGTCAGTAAGTTTGAATTATTCATGTGGTCTGCATAGGACACTCCACATCCTGTGGTTGCACAGAATATTGCAAAGTTTAACTGATTCTGATAGAACTGAATTGGGTGAGAGTTCCACATCTTTGGAACACTATCATTTTTGATTGGGGGATTTAGGTAAGAATGGAATGGGTCAGGCACTTTAACGCGAATGGATTCTGTTTCTGTTACAGCAAAGTCCAACTCATGGAAAGAAATAGTCTTTGGATTGTAATATGGTCCAGTTTTGTATTTAACGTCTTTGTTGAATTTATACTGAATCATTTTTGTTGTTGAATAAAAAATGTTTATCACACTAACAAATGTGAAGACTAGTGTGCCAGTTAAACTTGCAAACCCTATCAACAATCAAAATGGAGGAATGAAAGTTGCACTGCATGAAATTATGTACAAGGTTACTTGGTATAATATCAGTAAAAAAAAAGGCTAACAACTGGGTTAGAATTAATGGTAAAACACATTCTGTAGAAGATGGTTACTATGACTTCTGCACTTTAGAGAAAGAATTGTTTGCTCCAGTAGGTATTACAGCGAGTTTAAATCATGCAAGTCTCATTGCTACTCTTACTATGCCCAAAACTAGAGAAGTAAACGTTGAGTTTCCAACCAAACTCCTTGATATGCTTGGAATTACAAAAATATACAAGGGAACACGTCCCATTGACATGGATGTTAACAGTGTACTGTTTGTTCACATGAGAGAGCTTAACACATCCTATAATCTGTTTAATGATCAGCGTTCTGATCTGCTTAGGATTCTTCCACCGAGTGATGCCTCTTTTTGTAAAATGCACGTGCCAACATTTAAGACACTTCAGTTCAAGGACTTGGAGGAAGGGTGTCATGAATTCCTACACATTGATCTGAAAAATCAAAGTGGACAACCAGTTGATTGTTTGTTTAACATTACATTGGAAATAGTTCTATAAAATATTGAGTATTAAAATGTCGAGTGGACCTACAATAGTTTATCCTGTTGCATGTTCAACTATAGAGTTGAAAGATTTAGCAGACGCTATCGACTTTGAGAGCAATGCTGAAGTCGGTGCAGTGTATGCATTCGAGTTTACAGACACCGGTTATTACAAGAGAAAGGAAATCGACGATGAAAAGAAACCAAGATTCCTCAAACTAGGTCAAATCCGTGATGTTAATGTACCTGATCCAATTGTCGATGACATATACTACATGTGGAAACATCAGAATAAAAAATGGGTACTTAGTCCTGTTATGAAAAAGATTGACTGGGAAATGAAGTTTGAATTTGTGAGTCCATACACTCTTGTTGGAAAAGACGACACATTCCGTAAGTCAATCAATGCTGGACCACTAATTGTTAGCCTTGTTCCTGCGATTAACAGCAGGGGAGAAGTTGCAGTTAAACCTTTCCATAAGAACAACTATCTCATTCACAGAAAACAAAGTGTTGAAAAGGACGCTGACACCATTGTCGATTTTATACCCAAGCTTCCAATAGGGCAGAATGCAACTATGATATTTGATATAGTTGTCAGGAAAAGGGAAGAAACCACAAACACTGTTCTAATGAGAGGAATAAATCTCAACTGGAGACCATTAAATGTTGAAGAAGTCAGAGTATTTATTGCTGTTCAAAAGGATTCTAACACAATAAAAAAACAGACGTCAAACCAAAATGTTGTTGTTAACGCAGATATAAATAATTTAACAGAAATAAGAAGTATTAATCTTACTTATCTTGATTTGATTGCTTTCTACTATACAGATAAGGTGTTAAGCAATGAACAGCTTCAAAGCTTAGCAGAAACACTGGCCAGTGAGAATTAAGATAAATATTTTATATTTTGCATTAAAAAGATGACTAGCAGTGTGAAGCTTTATCCTAATATTGATGAAAGTGCAGCAGAAAGTCAACAATTCAGACTGGCACACATTAGTAATATACAAAAACAACTAGAAGATGAATTAGAAAAATATTCTCGCGCTAGACGTAAGTACTCAACAACTTACAACAGCCTTTCTAATGCCAGCACTGGTTCTACTATCCTTGCATCAGCTGCAGGTGTAACGGGAACAATTCTGTTAGCTACCGGAGTAGGGACTCCAGTTTCTCTAATCCTAGGTGGTGTCGCAGCAGCAGTTGGTGGTTTATCATTTATAGCATCAGCTATAATGAAAAAAATTGTGAAAAAGCTTGAAAAACACGAATCCATTTCCACTCTTGCGTCATCAAAATTGTCTAGCCTAAAACTGTCTATCAGTAAAGCACTTGAAGATTCAAAAGTTTCTGACGAAGAATTCAAACAGATACAAACAGACTTTGATGACTACAAAAGTAAGAAAGCAAGTATTCAAACAAAAACACGAGCTGAATATAACAAGCCAATCGATATAGAAGATCTGAAAAAGCAGTTTTTAAAAAAGGGGATTCAAATAGGACGGGAAGAAAAAGTAAAAATAGAATCACTTGTAAAGAGTTAACTATTTGTTTAGACAGTCACATTGCATGTATCAGATATAATTCTAACAGTGAAAGAACATATGAAGTAAAGTTTGTAAATGAGAGAGCGTATTGAGCTTAAGAATGTTGCATAAGAGAAAGGGAGAATGTACGTTCTGGGTTACTGATTCCGACAGACCCGGCATTGGTTCAAAACAACCTTACTTTACTGTATTTTTTTTGTATGGATTTATGCAGTATTTTTCTGATTTTGTCGCATGTTTCATTTTAGTAAAAGTTTAGTCCAGAAGCCTATTTTGCGTTAATATTTAGGGTCTGTCGGAATCGGTGAGCCAGAACGTACATTCTCCCTTTCTCTCACAAACAACAACAACATTAACCACACCAGCGCAAGTGCATACTTTTTCTGTCTCTCTTTTTTATTTTTTTTATAAATATTGTTTTGTTACTGTTTGCTTCTTGTTGATATTTTCAGGATTAGGACTCGGGGATTTGTTTTCATGTCCAAGTACGTATTTCGTTGGCGCTTAATCAGACAAGATATACATCTTTTAATTTGCGAAACGTTCGTTGTATCTTTTCTAATTAGCATTTGTAAATGATAGTTTTAAACAAAAGTAAAATGAAATAAATACAAATGCATCAGATTTAACATTTTAAATCTTGACAAAAAAGTAGTTCTGTCCGCGACACTGATGCGTGTGTACATTTGTTTTGTAACTTTCTTAAACTAAAACAAACAAAAAGGTTTCACACATGTACAGCTCAAAATGAATACAGGTTGTCAACACATTATGGACAATTCGTATTTCAATTGCAGTATCTGTCAAATTAAAAGCACAGAGATGGTTTGATATACAATGAAAGAAGACTATTTTTGTTACTTACACAATCAAATAATATAACTGTAGCTCGTCTACCCTATTCTCAGTTCAACAATGACCGCAAGAGAGATCGGGGCTCCGACAACTTGTCCGAATGTCACTGTCACACTTAGGGAAGTAAAGACAACTGTGCATAATTTGATTCGATTGATGATATATATATATATATAGTCTGTTGGGTTCCAGTGGTTTAATAGACACCAACAATATCAAAGAACGTATTTGGTTCCAGTGGTTTAATAGACACCAACAATATCAAAGAACGTATTTGGTTCCAGTGGTTTAATAGACACCAACAATAGCAAAGAACGTATTTGGTTCCAGTGGTTT